>NC_056742.1:282567879-282867879 GCF_019279795.1 Protopterus annectens | reverse complement strand
AATGAACTTTGTTTTATGTGGATGGGGAATCTGTTCTACAGAAGCATTATCCTCTGCAAGATACACCTGTCGCTCTAAACCATTCTGTTTGTGTCGCAGAAGAAGTTTAGATCCATAGACTGAGGATTTCTGATGCCATTTGATTTGCTAATTTGCAGTAAATCCATCAGTAATGGGTTGGAGGATGCCTTGTATTCCAGACACAGAGGTCACCTCTTAGCAGTCTGTAGGATACTGATTATAGTGACAAGGTGTTGAGTTGGTCTGTTGATCAGAATGTAAAGTGTGTGTGCTTGTATCTTTAAGAAGCATGCAAGGTTGTACGTGCACGTATATAATCCACACACGCACACAACCTTAGTGCCATTTTGTAGAAGCAGCTAAGGAGTAAGCATGCATGATTGTAGTCATTAATTGTATATAGGCTGCTTATGTTAGAGTCAGTAGTCAACAGTAGTAATGTGTTTGTATGTAATAAAGCTGCTTAAACAGAACCCACGGAGATTCATTTATTCGTGTCCTAACACGAAAGCGGCATGGTATCAGAACCGGGATGGAAGAGAGAAGAATATTCTGAGCCATGATACATAAAGACGACAGTGAATGTAAAATTGAGAGAAAAGTGTACAAACATAGCCAGAAGAAAATAAAGGTCAAGTGAAATAACACCAACTGTTTACTTGATGCGAAAGGCAATAAAGGGGCATTACAAGAGCACAGACTGTGGGCGGCCATGGTGGTGCAGCGGTTAGTGTTGCCATCTCACAGCAAGAGGTTCTCCACTTCGATTCTCGCCTGGGGTGGCTTGTGCGCGGAGTCTGCATGTCCTCCCTGTGGTCGCGTGGGTTTCCTCCGGGTGCTCCGGTTTCCTCCCACATCCCAAAGACATGCTGTAGGTAGATTGGACACTCTAAATTGGCCCTAGGTGTGAGTGTGTGCGTGTGTGTGTGCCTTCTGTGGAAGGTTGGGCTCCGGGCTGGCAACCCGACACTGTAAAACTCCACTGCCAATCATGGGCAGACAGGTGATCTGCTGTGGTGACCCCTAACTGGGAAAAAGCCAAAAGAAGAAGAATACAAGGGCACAGACTACAATATTGGGCAAGCAGAAAGTACAAAAAGTTTGTTAACTAAAGAAAATGTTTAAGATAAAAGTATTTCATGAAACAATTAACTGTAAAGCAAAATGAGACTGAGTAATGCAGAAAACAAGCATGTTTAAAGCATAGCAAGTGTGTTTAAGGAAAAGTTGGGCAATTTTAGAGTAAAACAAGCACAAAAAAGTGTATTGGGCATAAAAAGGGCTTAAATGAGCAAAACAATTACAATAAGAAAATAAAGGGCAGATTAAGTAAAAATAAAGCAAGGTGACTGCATGTGTTTTGGCAAAGTGCTGTATTTGGACATAACTATGACTTTGCGTTGTATCAAGGGCATAACTAAAGTTATTAAAAGTATCTCAGCATGTGTAAAAGTGCTTAGAGTGTGTGCTTATTACTGTGCATGTATTTCAAAAACAGCAAGAGTGCCCAGTCAGTAAAATGACTTGGAGTTACAAACAGTACTTGGATTTTATGTATTTCAAAGAGTTATTTGTGTGCAAAGTGCAACTACTTTGTGTAATCCAAAGTACAGCTATTTCAAAAAAAGTTTCTTGTGCTGGGTGTGTCTATTCACAAATTACTGCCATTACAGAGCACTTCTTGTACTGTAAAGAGTTGCCTACCGCCATTTTGGGGACATTTCAGTGTGCTGTATGCAGTTATTCGCAAAGTGCAAGTACTTTGAAACATGATTGAGTCTAACGCAACGGATGATTGATTTATTCACATTGTGCAGTTACTTGGTATGTTTCCTACACTGATAAGAGGAGTTTTCTTACAAAAGATGACATTACAAGGGTATTACAGTGCTTGTGAATTATTCAGTTGCATCATAAAGTTCACAAATGTTTCTTAAAGCAAAGACTTTAATAAGTGAGGAGAAATGAATGTAACATTCCTGCTGTCATCGATAAAATTCCAAAAGTACAGCAAATGATGATAAATGACTTTAGCATTTTGCCTCTACTGATACAATTCCAAAAGTATCAAAAAGCCTGAGAAGTTATTTCACAAAGTCCAGTAAAGTATCAAAAAGCCCAAGAAGTTATTTCTCAAAGTCCGGTTATTCAAAAGAACTACAAGTTTGTTTATTTGCATAATTCTAAAAAGTTCAACAAAGGTACAAGTTCAAAGTACAAAGACATTGAACAATTATTGGCATTAATTTTGGCATATGTGCATGTGTGTATATTTATGCTTATTTGCAACCCCCTTTGCTGGCATGTGTTAATATGACAGACAGAGTTTGAAAACCCCTACCACTTGTATTTGATCAGAATATTGCAGAGCACTGGGGAATATTTGAGCAAGAGTATGATATTTTCATACAAGCAGCTTATATAGATAGAGATGCATGCTCGAGGGCATTCATTTTGTTAAATCTAGCTGTGTCAGAGGCCATAGAAAGAGAGCGTTCATTTGTGTATGCACCAGCAGCATATGAAGGAAAAGGTGTAGACCACCATATTGTTGTACAAGCTGAATCAAGAGAAGACCCCAAGTGTTTGAAGTGCAAGTTTAGAGAATGTGTAACCCCAGATGAATATTACATTAGAGAGGCATTTGTTGTACACAAGAGATCAGAAGCCAGGGGAAACATTTGTAGCTTACATAACTGACTTGAAAAACAGAGGTAAAACGTGTTGGTTTGGTGATTTAAAAGATGAGTTAATAAAGGACAGGCTCATATGTGGTATTACCAGTGCTGCTGTGAGAAATATTTCACTTTGTGACAGTGATTTAATGTTGGGCAAAGCCATAGAGATTTTCAAATCCGTGAGGTGACAAAAACACATAAGTATGCTTGTGAATGACAAGAGCATGGTTTCAGTTGGTTCCAGAGCGCATTTAGATAGTATGCAACACTTGGCAAACAAGAACAGGCCTAAGCACATGGCAGCTGCAGAATTTCCAAAGAAGCCATGAGGTTTTCCAAAAAGTTCAAAGAATGGTGTAAGCTCCAACACTAGCTCAGTGCAACACAAGCGTGAATCAGCAAAACCCAAATCTAGCTTTATTGTTAACTGTCACAACTGCGGTCAAATTATGAGTCTAAGACAGAGAAGTGCTTAGCATATGGTCAACAATGTCACAAGTGTAAAAAATGGAATAATTTCTAAAAGTTTTGCAGATCAAGTAAGCCTCACAAAGTTGTAAAGAAAGGTCGCACAAGAAAGCAAGTTAATCAAGTAGAGCGAAGCAGTCAGCTTTCTATGTAGATGGTGCATCAGTGCTTGGTGGAAGAGTTGATGCAGTGAACTTATTAACAAGAAGTGAAGTATTTTGTACTGTCCGGATTAATGGAAAATCCACAAAGCTCAAATTAGACACCTACTCGATTGTAAGAGTGTAATGCTATATCAGCAGACACATTTGCAAGAGTGATAACTAATAAACAACTCAATGTAAACTGTAGTGCGAGACTTGTTGCTTATGGAGGTGAAGAAATTCAGACCAAAGGTTCAGTGATACTTTTATGTTATTTGTCTGAGAACTGTTACAACTTGTTATTTTATGTAGTCTGAAGGCCAGTGCAATCTTTATGGATCTCAAAGATAGTTTAAGAATGAATCTACTTTCTTTTACCAAAGAAGTTCATCATGTAAGTGCACTTCTGAGTTCCAGTTTTTCAGAAGCCATTTTCTCAGAGTACGCTGATGTTTTCGATGACAAGTTAGGCAAACTTCCAGTTGTGTATTCCATGAACTTAGATCCAGATATCACTCCAGTAGTCAGACCAGCAAGAAGAGTTCCAGTAGAGATGCAAGATAAAGTTAAAGCTCATTTGGATAAAATGGTGCAGCAAGGTGTGATTTGTCAAGTCACAGAACCAACGGAATGGGTGTCGTCCATAGTAGCCGCTCACAAAAAAGGCTCAGATGAATTCAAAATATGCATTGACCCAAGAGATCAGAACAAAGCATTTAAAAGACTGTATCATCCAATGAGCACAGTTGAAGAATTTTCAGCGTTAATACCAAATAGCACTGCATTTTCTGTTTTAGATGCAGAGAGTTCATTTTGGCAAGTGATGCTGGATTGAAAATCCTCATTTCGAACTACTTTTGGTACTCTGTTTGACCGATACAGATTCCTAAGGATGCCATTTGGAATAAATTCTGCAAGTCAAGTCTTTCTGCGTGCAATGGAGCAAATTATTTTAGGTTATCCGTGTGTCATAATAGTAGATGGTCTGTTGGCTGGAAGTGATGCAGAGCATGACAGAAACCTAAAGAAAGTTCTAGACAGAGCATGTGAAGTGAACATAAAGCTTAATCATCTGAAGTGCAAATTCAGACTTCCAGAAGTTACATACGTAGGTCATTTATTTACGAGTACAGGCTTGAGACCTGATCTGACCAAGCAAGCAGCTATTCTAGAGATGTCAGCACCAGATAATGTACAAAGTTTGCAGCATTTTCTGGGCATGGTCAATTATTTAGGCAAATGTATACCAGACTTCAGTGAGTTAACAGCATCTTTAAGAGAACTAATACTCAAAAATGTTGCATGGTCTTGGTTAGCACTTCATCAAAAGGCATTTTAACACCTTAAGCAGAAAAGTGCCACCCCACCTACATTAAGATACTATGATGTGAACAAACCAGTTATTCTTTCCTGCAATGCTTCAAAATTTGGTTCAGGTACAGTTCTACTCCAAGAGGGCAGACCAGTAGCCTATGCATCTAGAACACTAAGGCAAACTGAGATGCAGTATGCTCAAACTGAGAAAGAACTGTTATCAATAGTATTTGTATACTCCAAGTTTCATGATTATGTTTATGGTTGAGCTATTCAGATTGAAACTGATCATCAACCATTAGTTACTATTCTAAAGAAGCCTATGCATTCCGCTCCAGTGAGATTACAAAGAATGATGCTCAGATTGCAAAAGTACAATTTCAAATTGGTCTACACTAAAGGTAAATTGCTTTATCTAGCTGATACCTTATCTAGATCTCCTAGAAATACAACAGAACAGCTTGATGCAGAGAATTTTGACTTTGATGTGATGTTAGTGTGATTTTTTCCACCACTAGACTTGATGAGTTAGGAGATCATACTCAGACTGATCCAATTTCATAGAAGCTTAAGCATTATATTAATATCAGATGGCCGTCAAAGCAATCTAGTGTATCACATGAAGTGCAAGCATATTTTTCTTACAGAGATGAATTGCTGATGGAAGATGGTATTATTTTCAAAGGTCCTAAAATTGTTGTTCCTGCTTCCTTACAACAAGAATACATCCAAATTTTACATTGTGGTCACCCAGGAACTGCATCTGCAACTGCAAGAGGAGAGCACAATAATTAGTATTTTGGCCTTCATTGTCGAAAGACACTGATAGAGTTCTTTCTACTTGTTCAGTGTGTAATAACACCAGATCGCATTTGCAATGAGAACCACTTCAGCTAAGTCCAATTCCTGAACTAGCTTGGTCTACTGTAGCAACTGATATCTTTGAGTGGAAGAATCAAAACTACTTAGTTTTGGTAGACACTTATTCAAATTGGTTTGAAATTGATCTACTACCAAACTTAACCTCAGCTGCTGTTATTACTAAGTTGAAACATCATTTCTCAGTTCATGGTAGTCCACACAAACTTTCTTCTGACAATGGTACTCAATTTACTAGCCAGTTGTTTCATACATTTGCAAAATAATGGGACTTTGTACATGTCACTACTAGTCCTGAATATCCTCAATCCAATGGTCTAGCTGAAAGAGCAGTACAGAGTTCAAAGCAATTACTTTAAAAGTCAAAGTATGACAATACAGATATGTTCTTGAATTTGCTTAATCTCAGAAACATACCCCATGATGATAGTCTTGGCTCACCTGCTCAAAGACTACTTTCCAGGCAGACTAGAACTATGCTACCTATTTCTTCAAGTTTGTTACAGCCTAAGTCGAAGAACACTAAAACCATCAAGGCTCAATTGTTGAAGAAGCATAATATCCAGAAATCTAGTTACGACCAGTCAAGCAGACTACTTCATCCGTTGAGGGAAGGAGAGATGGCACAAATTCAGACAATAAAAGGTTTTGATTGAATAGGACAGATTACAGGCATTTGTACTGAGCCAAGATCTTACTTGGTAAATTCTGAAGGAATGGAGTATAGAAGGAATAGCAAACATCTTTTTCCTGTACCAGAACCATCATCATCATTGCAATCACTACACTGTATCTGTGATGCAAACTCTAAATCAAAGAATGAGTCAGACACTGTTTCCAGACCAGAATGTGTTCAAAAGTCTGATTCTGTTCCAGAAAAGTGATTTGAACATTTCACAGGTCAGCCATTTTGCAGAAACTGTCCCAGTTGCTAAATCTAATTCCCAATTTTATGTCACACAATATGGACGAATATCTAAACCAAGTGTGAAATATTTAGCAACATGAACCTGATTGTACATACCTATATGTTTAGTATTGTATAATGCATGTCTATGGATTACCTGTGATTTCTGCATGCTAAATAGTCTCATAACAATTGTACAGTCTATTTCTCAAAAAGGGAGGATGTAGATCAGAGTGTAAAGTGTGTGTGTGCTTGTATCTTTAAGAAGTATGTGAGGCTGTATGTGCACGTCTATAACCTGCACACGTGCACAACCTTAGTGCCATTTTGCAGAAGCAGCTAAGGAGTAAGCATGCATGATCGTAGTCATTAATTGTATGTGTTACTTAAGTTAGTGTCATTAGTCAACAATAGTAATATGTTTATATATAATAAAGCTACTTAAACAAAACTCACGAAGATTCATTTATTCACGTCCTAACACGAAAGTGACACGGTCCATGTAGGAAATGTTGTTTAGGCCTTGTATCCTTTTAGTAAGGTATCTATGTGGGCATTCCAGTTGTTGCATGTGTCTGGAAGGCTATATCCCAAAAGAGGCATTATATTCGATGACTGTCCTAATGACAGCTGAATAAAGAGGAACAATGACGTCCCTAGATTTAGACACAATCCCTTTTTTCCTAAACTGTGCAATATAGAAGGACTTTCCTACAACAATAGACACATGTTGGTCAAA
Source organism: Protopterus annectens (assembly GCF_019279795.1). Taxonomy (NCBI): domain Eukaryota; kingdom Metazoa; phylum Chordata; order Ceratodontiformes; family Protopteridae; genus Protopterus; species Protopterus annectens. Next base: position 282,860,730 of record NC_056742.1, on the reverse strand, counting down.
AGTTAGGTCACTGTCTACATAAGTTCTCAAAATGCAAACAACTGGGCCAGCTCTTAGGGGTATATTGTCAATGTGTTAGTTTCCTGGGATAGATGACTTCTGAAAGGATACAATATTGCAATTTCTTGGCATTTAGTTTCAGTCCATGATTTTGACAACAGCTTTTATTTGAAACAAACCTTCCTGCAGAATTGCTAAGTCATTTGGGGGTTTAATGACTGCTCCTAGCTTGCAGTCATCTGCAAACTTAGTCAGCCAGAGCCCTTTGGTATTGGCTTTTACTTCAGAAAAGCAGATGCCAAATGGAGAGGTCTCAGCAGATTCCTGAGGTACTCCACTGGTGACTGGTCTCTTTGTGGAGGAACTTCCCCTATTTTGATTATTTGTATCCTATCTGTGAGCCACTTGCCAATCCAGCAGGTGACATAGGGTTTTATTCCAGTTATTTATCTTTTCTACTATGCCTGAGTGGGGAGTTTGCTGATTTCCAGCCTCATCCAAGCCAAATGAGTACTTTACTTTGCAGCATTACACTTATTCTTGAGATATTAAAGTGCTGTTGATAATTTACAGTGTTATTTGTTGATATTCCTCACTTCTTAGCTTCTTTAGGTGATCTAAAAACTGGAAAAGTTTTGTCTGCACTCTAATGGGACTAGGGATTACCCTGGTTTTATCTGTGACTAAGACTCACTGAAGAAATCTAACGGTGTGCTGTTGTGATTGGCCAGAGGGTTATTTTGCTTTGTTTGTTGATTTTCCCTGTCTGTATAGAGTCATTGCATTTGCACAATGCTTCATTCATTTACACAGAACTCAGCAATGCTTGACAGCTACATGATTTGGAATAGACTGCTTTTATTGATTTCAAGCCTCATCAAGCCATTTATGTATGTTACTTTACTGCATTGCAGTTGTTATTGATATTTTAAAGTGCTATAGTTATTGTATGGTGTTATTTCTTGAGATTCTGTGGTATAAACGTTGGAAATGTTTGTCTATAATCTATACTCTAGTGGGAGTAAAGGGTACCCTAGTGTCTTCTGTGCTTAAGAGTCACTGAAGAAACCTAAGAGTGTGCTGTTGTGATTGGTCAGTGGGCTATTTTGGCTATTTTTATCCAATTTTTTTTATTTATTTTAAAATTGTATTTTAATAAATAAAAATTAATTAATTAATAATACATAATTTTTATTTTATTTTTTTTTTTTATCCAATCTTGGATGACTGCTGGATGGTTTGGAAAACAGATGTTATGTATTTGCAAGAATTCGTTCAATATCTCAATGAAAATAAGTGGGGTATTCAGTTTACTGTGAACCATGATATGGAATGTATTCCATTTCTTGATGTTCTTGTAAAAAAACAAGATGGTACTTTAGTTTCATCGCTGTATCGTAAACCTTTTCACTCCAGTACCCTTCTGCATGCCTCCAGCTGTCATCCAAAATATATTATCCAGAATATCCCCAAATCCCAATACATGAGGATTCGTAGAATTTGCTCCACAGAGGAAGATTTTCTAATTAATGACAAAGAATTAACATCTAGGTTTCCTGAAAGTGGGTATTTATAAGTCAAACTGGGTTCAAAACAGTAGTGAGGTTAAGAAGTTACACAGGAATGATTTGTTGAGACATTATACTAACAAAGGGACCTCTAATCTATCCATCAGGTTTACCACCAGTTATGGGCGTAACACTTCTTGTTTTATGGATTTGGTGCAACAACATTGGGACATCTTACTAGCTGATGAATGGTTAAATGACTTTTTAGGTGCTAACTGTCGTTTTTCTTTTAGGAAAGGTAAAACACTTGGTGGCCACTTTAACCACTATAAACGTAAGATGCCATTTTCTAATACTACTCAAGGCACATTAGATGGGAATAAAGTTGTTGGATGTTTTCCCTGTAGCCATTGTTCATTTTGTAAATACATATTTCAAACCAAAGAATTTACCACTAAAAACATACCCCATATATTTCACATTAACATATTTACAAACTGTAGTATGGATTGGGTAGTTTACCTGGCTGTATGCACGTGTTCAGCTTTTTATATAGGTCAAATTCAAGACCCATTAGACTTTGCTTATCTGAACACCTTAGTAACATTAGGAATAAGTGCCCCACTAATGCACTATACAAACATACTACTAAACATTCATCTGCCCAATTCCATTTTATTGTTATTGATAGGGTTTGTGGTAATAGAAGCTGTAAAGCTGGTTGACACAATATATTAAATAAAAAGGAAAAAGGCTGGATTGTGAGACAGGGTAGTCTTTTTCCACCTGGTTTAAATGAACATTTATGAAGGATTTTCTGATTGGTTGCTTTGTTAATGTGACTTTGTATTTCCCTATATATATGGGGTTGGGTATTGCAGTCTGTGTTATACATTGAAAAAGGCTTCTAGCCAAAACTGGTCTGTTGACTGTGATTTGACTTTTATTAAAGTCATTTTTTTCCTCTCCCATATGTGCTGGCCTTGATTGTTTTATGGTTTCCCTAATTTACAGTCATCTGCAAATTTAGTCAGCCAGAGGCCATTGATGTTAGCCTTGACTTCAGAGAAGTAAATTCCAAAAAGGAGAGGTCCCAGGACTGATCCCTGAGGGGCTCCGCTTGTGACTGGCATCTTTGTAGAGGTGGATGTCTCCATTCTAATTTCCTGGGTCCTATCTGTGAGCCAGCTAGCTATCCACCAGGTGACATAAGGGTTTACACCTAACCTCTTGAATTTGTCAACAACATCTGAGTGAAGTATTGTGTCAAATGCCTTGGCTAAATCAAGGTAGGCAGTGTGGACCATTTTTCCCTCATTCATTGATTTGGTGACCTTCTTAAAGAAGTCCACTAGTTTGTGTAAGCATGATCTGCCCTTGATGAAACCAAAATTGGGTTGGGTCTAGTGTCTGGAGTTGTCCTATGTCATTATTGATCACTTCCATGATAATTCTTTCCATGGCTTGGCATATTAGACTAGTGAGACTTATAAGTCTGTAATTTCCAGAGTCTGTAGATGGCCCACCTTTGTGCAGAGGGATGACTGTTGTTGTTCTCCACTCATGAGGCATGAAGCCTGTTTGAAGGTTACAGTTAAACAGCAGTTTCTGAGGGACTGACAGGTCATGTTTCATGGTATTTAAAAGACATCTTGGGATATTGTCTGGGCCTATTGATGCAGTGTTCTTGGCCTTAGAAAGAGCATTAAGGACCTGTTCCCTAGTGATAAAAGGGGGGGGGTTATATTTGATGGTATTTCTCGAGGGGAGTTGAGGGGGTGTGAGGGGTAAAACTGGAACTGAATTTGTTGGCCATTAGGTTTGCTATATCTTCTGGCTCAGTATAGATGGCTCCATTAACAATGAGCTTTACACACAATTGTGCATTTCCTTTGAGGTTGTGGATATGGGTCTATATCAGCATTTTGAAAATGTAATAGGTCGAATCACTAAATGTCAAACTGAAATGATTGACCTATTACATTTTCAAATGCCGATTAAAAAAAAAAATTAAAGGGTGCAGACAGGGGGGGGCAAGCCCCCCTGCACCCCCCCCACACACCCCGCTACTTAAATATACCAACTCCGAGACCGCACTACATTGAGGTAAACAGAAATCTCCCCATATGGAGATTTCTGTTTACCCATTCGATGTTCTGCCCTTTCGGCATTCCCGATGTGACAATATCAGATTCGATATTGTCGGCATTCGAGATGCTGATAGGGACCCGTGGATATAGCTAAAAAATGCCTTGTGGCTGTCCTTGGCCCAGGAGTCCAAATTTATCTCTAATTTGGCTTTGGTAGACTTTATTTGTCCTCTGAGTTGTTTGTTTAGTTTGATGAGAGTGCTTTTATCCTGCTAAGTGCTATATCTCCTAATTTTTGCCATGATTTTCTTCCTTCTGTTATACAGCCTGCTGATGTTGTAATTCTACCAGGGTGGCTTGTTTTTTGAGTTAGTTCTGTAATTCTTCCTGGTGGGTAGAGCTGCCTCTATGCAGCTATTAACATGCTTGTACAGGGTTTCTGTGAAAAGTTCTGCATAGGCAGCAGTGTTCACAGGGTTTATGGGGGCTTGAAATTTTGCCAGGTTATCACTTAATAGTAGGAAGTTAGCCTTAAAGTAGTTCCTGAATATTCCAGGGTTAACTGGGGTTCCAGATTTTATTTTTATTTCAAAGAAAAACATTTTGTGGTCTGACCTTACTGGAGAAAACATTATGCTATGGGGTGTGCATCACTCTTACATATTAGTGAGGACCAGATCCAGTATGTTTGCATCCCTCATTGGTGTTTTAACAATCTGGTCCAGGGAGTTTGTATTTATAAAATCCTTGGTTGGTGTTGTGAAAATCTGGTCCAGGGAGCTTGTGTTTACAAAATCCAGGAATCTATGTACCTGTGAGTTTGGGGTCATATATGATTCTCATTTAATACTAGGGCAATTAAAGTTACCCATGAATATGGTATTGGGTTGGATGGTGAATGTTTCCAGTAAGTTTAAATACATGTTATGGGTTTTTTGGGTCATAGATGGGGACCTATATTTTGCAAGGAATTCATATGGAATTTTGCCTGTGGTGATTTGAACATGGAGAAACTCAAGTGCATTGTCCTGTCTGACCAGCCTTGAGGTGTATTTATTTTTGATGTAAATCAAGACACGTCCACCTTTAGTCCCTCTCTGTGTAGTAGCTGGTCTAAATGTGTGGAAGGCATTATAGCCTTGCACTGCTAGTGTGCTCTCCACAGCTTTAAACCATGTCTCAGTGATCGCACAGCCTTGAGCATCTTCTAGGGTGTGGAGAGCTTCTAAGGAGTGGAGCTTTTTGTTTAGACTCCTAGCATTGACCAGTAACACCTTTAGATTTTCTTAGTTTTGATTTGCTATGTTGGAACTACTTTCAGTTTGGCATTGCCTAAAAAAGGCACTATGGGGAAGGACAATGTTTAAGATAATATTAAGTCTAGATTGGAGAGGCGCAGACCATCCCTGGCAAAGCAGTGTGGTCTGTTGGCCATCTCTTCCATGCTGACAAATATTGCCTCCCTTAGAATGACACCAGAAACTAAGCCAGTTATTAAAGTCAGTCATCTTCTGTTTATATTGTGTTATCATTCCTGGGGAAGGTAAAATCCTGCTCAGTGCTAGGATCATACCACCCTGGGACACATATTCCAAGAGCTCCATGATGTCTATCTTCATATAGTATAGGGAGGTATGTCTCAGGTCACTTACACCCATATGAAGCATGAGTGAATCACACTGGTACTTGGGCATCAGTGTGTCTCACAATGGAGTTTCTAATGTCCATAATGGTGTGTTGCGAGGTTGCTTGCCTTGTGGGCTTAGAAATAGAGACTTCTTGAGATATGGCTGTATGTGTTGATGGGGGTGTTATTTTGAAAGAGAGCATTCAGGTCTGCTGAGGTATTTGTTATGTATAATTCATCTAGATGTCTTTGGCGTTTAGGAAGGTTATATCGAAGTGCCTCAAAATATGTAGATCTATTTTGTGTGCTTTGAACTGTGTTTGATGGGTGTAGACACATCTTTCATATACCATATCAGTTTTTTTGACAGTTAACTGGATATCAGTAAAGTAAACACGAGGCAATTTCTACATTGTCTCAGAATGCCCATATCCACCAAGCTGGTAACAAAGCTAGAGGAAAAGTTCATATCCATGGCAACAAGCCCTTTTTTATTAGATGGTTGCAGTAAGAGTATAAGTAATGTCAGGAGTATCTGGTTTACAACTCTGTGGGAAGTGTTTGTCATTGCAACTAGCTGCCCTTTGTGCAACTAAGTATTGGTGAAATTGAGGGGATTCACCTGAATCTATGAATCTGAATCTGCATGGCTACTACCAGTGCTGGTTTCACCACAGCTTCATGCTGCAGGGATACAATGTTCCTTTGTTTCTTCTCTCCCCAGAGGCAAATCAGCAGTACCAATCCTAAGAAGAGAAGCAGGCCACTGGTCTTTGGTGATGATGCAAGGGCCTGTAGGCTTGTTGTAATCTCTTTCTGGTCGATGTCTTGAATACCAGCCAGCCCAATCAGTAAGGTCGAACACATTCACTATATGCCAAATCAGAAAAAGTCAGGAATCAATGCACTCTGATCCTTCTGTTACCAAGAGCAAAATATAAGCACAAATTTCAAACTGGGACCTATAAAGCATTTATTAGGCTTTATGGTGATCAGCAGTATCCAGGAAATAATGTCCATATGCTCCTTCTTTCACCAGGAGTAAAACAGAAGCACTAATCTCAAGATGACTACTAAGAAGCAGAATGTAGGCTCTCCAATAATTGGTGGTTTAGGTCTAGATGTTGCAGAATTTAAAGGTAAGATGGAAAAATTGGTTAATATCCTGAGAGTTGCAGTGTGCACTAAGCAGTTAGAAATAAAAGAGGGGGGTACTTAAGCTTTAGCTATCTAAGTGGAAAACAACTCATTTTAAAAGTGCAAAATAGATTGGAAGGGGATGGACACTTTGTATTCTGGCTCTGTGGAATACAGTGAGATGGCCAATACATTTAAATAGCTGAAGAGGAGTGATTTTACACAATTTTAATTTTGTGCTTACTCACAATAGTCGGGAAAGAGGTGATAGAAGGGAATATGTGGTTAAATTGATGTAAGGAGCAAGCAACTGGAAAGACAGTTGTGTTTAAAAAGACAAAAGCACCAGGGTGGAAAGATCGAGGAGATGTATTTTCTGTGCGATTCACAAAAGATACAGCTGTGGTCACTTTCCTAGTTTAAATATGCAATTAAAAGCAGAATACAAGTAAAAACAGTGTAAATAAAATAAACCATAATATACAAAACAGAAGAAGGCAATGAAGCAATACAGAATACAATTTATTTATTTATTTATTTATTTTATTTAACATTTGGTAACCGGGAACGTCTGACTAGGTTAAAAACCTATTTTCAGTGGAGGCCTGGGGAGAAAAGCTCCACAACAGAATGTATCATCTGATATACTAAAGCATGGAATGTACATGCAATATAAGATAACAAAACATGAGCAAGGCAAAAAGGTAATATATATTTACATTTTGCACAAGAAATTTACAAAAACAAGGTCAGGAGAAATTGATGATATACAGGGAAGGCAAAGAAATGTGGAATAAGTAAGCTTTTTATGTCTCTATACATGATAAACTTCACATGATTATTATTGCTTTGAAGTTATTACCAATTTCCTATTAAGTCAGAAAAGAAAGAAAAGGAGCAGTAAGGGAGTATATTTAGGTAAAAATTATGAAAAAAGGGGATGTAGAGAAAACATAATATAACATTTATAAAATATTTTCACAGGAGACTGTTAACCAGGATAAAGATAGCAGAAGAATCATTCTAGAGGAGATAGGGACACTAAGAAGGAGGCATGTTGAGGATGAAGAGGTGAAAGGAGAAGCTAATGCGGGGGAGTTAATGGGGAAAGGTTGACTCAAGATGTTAGCAAAGAAGTAGGAGGGTAAAGGGGAAGCTCAATGAAGTGTAGGGATGGGGTAGATGGAGAAAGAGAAGGAATGAGATGACTAGATAGTTTTGGAGCAGGAGCAGATATATACCTTGAGAAGGTAGTTCTTTAATGGGTGTTCGAATCTCGTGAGGTTAGATATGGATCTGATATTTATAGGTAGGGCATTCCAGAATTAAGCGGCAGTGTAGGAATATAAACACTGTCCAGCTTTTTTGTTTGGTCTGTACAGGGTTGCTAGTTGTTTATCTTCAGAATATAAAACCCTTGTGGGTATACAAGAAACCAAAAACAAACTGACCTTTCCCACATAGCAATCTATGGCACAGTTTGAGTGAACTTTTCCAGTAAAGCTGTGAAATGTTTTATTTTACCCCTTAAATAGAAGGTTTAGTTCCTAGCTCCACCCTCAGTTCACAGGTAATTTGCCTTAATTGACCTGTTCTAATTTCTGTGTGACTCACAAGAGACACCGCTGTGGTCTCTTTTCTAGTTTAAATATGAAGTTAAAAGCAGAATACAAGTAAAACAAAGTGTAAAGAAGATAAACCTCAATTTACAAAATAGGAGAAGGCAGTGAAACAATTCAAAATACAAGAAAGCAAAAGCAAACTAATCTTTCCTTCACAGCAATCTATGGTATAATACTATATCACCCCAGATGGGACTCAAACCCACAGCCCCTAGCTTAGGAGGCCAGTGCCTTATCCATTAGGCAACTGGGGCCTGATAATTCTCTCTGTTAACCAGGGACTATATTGGATGATTGAACTTTCAAAAGTTCAACTGTCATATGATCAGCATCATATGATTGAAATTTTAAAAGTTATAACGTGTTGACAGATCACCGTACAGCATGGAATGGGAAGATTTCATTTTTCTGCACTGTAGTGTGATCTCAGAGTTGGTATATTTAAAGAACAGGGGGGAGTGGGGGCGCAGGGGGGTTTGCTCCCCTGCTTAAAATGTTCAGTTAGGTTATTTGTGTAGTTTTTTTTATTATTACATTTTTGAACTTTTAAAAGTTTGATCATATGGTGTCGACCATATGACACTCGAACTTTTGAAAGTTCAATTATCTAATATAGACCCTGTTAACCAGGTAGGCCCACTGGACACACAGTCCCTTTTTAGGGGTGACCTGGGACGAATGAATGGTTATGTGACTTGCACAAGGTCACACAATAGGCAAATGAGGGCCAAGATAATCAAATTTGGTACCATTCAAACTACAGCTCACAACTTAAACCTCTGCACCAACTGCCAGGACAAAGTGAAAATCAAATCCTGTATCTTGTGTCTATGTGGTAAAAACCTTAACCATTATACATGCTCATAGTAATTTATGATACCAGCTATTTGTTTGTGACAGGCCTTCCTGAAGGATGTTGGTATCTTCTGGAGGGTTTACAGTTACCAGCAAACAGAAGCTTGTCAATACAAACAGGGCTTGTACCAAGAGGATTGCAACTTTTATTCCCCTTCACAAAGGTGGGATGTCAACTGATCTGGACAACTATAGACCTATATGCCTAACCAGCCTCACGTGCAAAGCTATGGCATGGATCATCATGGAATTAATAAACAAACCTACAACCTATCAGCTTGAGTTAGTTCAGTTTTGTAAAAGGCAGATCCTGCCTACTCAACATGGCTGACTTCTGCGACAAGGTCACCAAAATAATTGATGAGGGAAAAGCTGTTCACACCACATATATGGACCTTACAAAGATATTTAACACCATCCCCCATTAAGGTATAGTTAATAAACACATTCAGCAAAGTTTAAGTCCCTGTATAAATCATTAGATTTCAAACTGCCTCACAAATAGAACCCAAGAAATTAGGGTGGGTGGATATACTTCCCCCAAGAGACCTTTCACTAACAGAGTACCCCAGGGCTCAGTCCTTAGGCTATTCCATTTTAGCATCTACTTTTCAAAGGTAAAGGCAAATGTTTAAAGATTATGTCTGACAACATTTGTGGATTACTGTAAACCCTCCAGAAGACACCCAGATCTTTCAGGAAAGCCAGTGACAAACAAATAGCTGGTATCAAAACCATGGCCTAAAACTAAATGCAAATAATATAAAATTGTATCCTTCAGAAAACAATATGCCCACTGCAACTATGAAATAGACAATCCCCCTAGAAACAGACCCAGCAGTGAAGGACCTGGGAATATAATATAAGTAGAAATGAGCTGTCATTTGACCACCATGTGTTGACTCTGTTGTTTGGAAGTCCTTCTTTATATATTAGTGTTTTAGCAAGTATATGGCATACAAATCTAGGGATGTGATCATTTCACAGTACACTGCACTCATTAGACCAATTATTGAATATAATACCCCATTCAGCATGTACCTGCCCAAGCACCTGACTCACCTATAGCAATCACATCTTCTCCAAAAAAAGAAAATCAAGGGACAAAATCACAAATGCTACTCTGACCACCTAAAAATCCATCCCTGTCCCTCTTCTCAGTATCCTAGAGGCAGCTAAGGGGAGATCTCTGCCTTGCATACACAGCCTCTACCGACCCTATAATTTCAGAACTTCTACACATCCGTAAGCCCAATAGTGGCAGAAACGCCCACTCTAGTAACCTCAGTCTCTACTACAACGTAACTAGAACATTTCTAAGGGACATATATGTTTCACAGGATATACCACTTATCTGGAACTGCATTTCTCTCCATGTGACATTAAGTATGTCTCTTACTTTATTCAAGTGCAACCTGCATGCATGAATGGGAAACTGTCTGCTTAACTCTGGTTTGCACCATTGTTCCTTACACATGGAGTAATATGTAAATGCCTATTCCAGGGTTATGGTTATTCATACTTACTATACTGCAGAAGCAACATAGACCTCCAAAGCAGACATCCAAGCAACCTCCACCCCCCAACACAAGCCATGAAACACATACTTCACAAAACCAGCATGCCACACAATCACAGCCCTTAAAGCAAAATAACATACCCAATACACTAGTAATAGGTGACTCTATAGTCAGGCACACTGATGTCCTACTCACTAGGCTGAACAAGGAGAAGGTTACTGTTAGCTGTCTGTCGGGTGCCAGGATCTGCCACATAACACAAGCACTCAGGTCACTCCAGAACAAGTACAAATATGACTCTGTCATTGTCCATGTTGGTGTGAATGACCTGAGCCGTGCCTCCCTGGACTACATGTAAAGAGACATGGAGGAGCTCTCTGATCACGTAGCTCAGGCCGGTATGACCCTGACCCTGAGTAGCATCTTGCCCTCACCAAGAATGATACCACAGTATGGATAAAAAATGATCAGTTTCAACAATTGGCTAAGCTTCTGGTGTCATTCAAAGGGGATCCAGTGTCTGTCAGCCTGGGATGACATGCTCAACAAGCCACACTGCTTCGCTAGAGACAGCTTGCACCTGTCACCCTTAGGCTTTCAAATACTGGCCAAGGCCCTTGCCACCCCCATAGTGCCTTTTGTAGGCAAGGCTCAAAAGACAAACCCACCATATATAATATAATATAAAATAGCACAAGTAACAAAAAACTCAGGGTAAAGCTACACAATGCCAGAAGTCTAAACCTCAAAATGCATGCACTCGAGGCATTCCTCAGTATGGAGAAAATCGATATATGTGCAGTAACAGGCTACAACTCATACCATACATTTCGGCCACAAAACCTGGACCAAAATACAAAAGGCGGGGGAGTATCCAATATTCATCAAGGATACCCACACCTCCATGTTAGTGGCACAGCATGATGCTTCAGAGATCACTGACGCAACTAACAATGGGCAAAACTGCTGTTCAAATTATAGCTTGCTACAGATCACCCACCATGTCCCAGAACCCCCACTTCGCATTCCTGGAAACACTGGGAAACATAAAGGTCCTACCAAACACCCTGATATTGGGTGATTTCAATTACCCAAATATTAACTGGGAGAACTATTCAAGTACAAACTCCCTTGCCCAACAATTCCTAGAATTTATAAACTCAAATGTCCTAGATCAACTGGTCAACACCCCACCAGAGGTGACAACATATTGGACCTGGTCATCACCAACATGGGCGACCAGTGTTCCACACCGGAGGTCAACCCCTTGCTGGTTAGATCTGACCATAAACTAATCACTCTGGATATCCACATTCCGCCACCACCCCGGGTCAAAGAAACCACCGTGAAAAACTTTTCAAAAGCAAACTTCACATTACTTAAGACCGAGATGGGAAGTTTCAAAGCCCCCATGCTAAAAGATAACGCTGTCCAAGCTGCAAAATCCTTTACTAATGCACTCTACGGGCACCTACAAGAATGCATGGATCATGCTATCCCAAACAAAACCAAGACTCACTCCTCCAAGAAAAGGAAACCAGTCTGGTGGACCCCTGCCATAAACAAGCTATACAATAGAAGGAGGAAACTAGTACAGAAAAGAGTAAAATTCCAAGAAGGGAAGACATCCCTGATCAGTATCAGCAAGAAACTATGTTCCCGCATAAAATCATCCAAGGCTACCTTTGAAAGAAAAATTGCCATGTACTCCAAAGATAACCACAAGGCATTCTTTAGATATGTCAGAAATCTAGGTGGCAATTCTCAGATCTGCTCAGAGTTAGTGCAGAATGGCATAAAATACACTGAACTGACTGATATAGCCAACATCCTGGCAGACAGGTTCAGTGAAAACTTCACCCCCTCTCTCACCCCCAAAAGGGTCCATAACTATACCAGAAGAATGTAGTGCCCCTGAAATCACAGACACTCAGGTTAAAACAGCCCTCTCCAAAGCCAAAAACAAAGCATCAATGGGACTGGACGGTATCCCAGGCTGTGTTCTACATGAGCTCAAAGATGAACTAACCCCTTAGCTAAACACACTGTTTAAACTCAGCCTCTCCACAGGCTATGTGCCCATAGAGTGGTGCACAGCAATGGTTATTCCACTCCACAAAGGTGGAGCCACAACGGACCCCAGGAACTATCACCCTATAAGCCTGACTAGCTTGGTTTGCAAAGCTATGGAGCACATCATCATGGAGCTCATTAACAGAGACATTGGAAACCTCCAAACACTGGACCCTACCCAGTTCGGCTTTGTTAATGGCAGATCGTGCCTCCTAAACCTGGTGGACTTCTTTGAGACAGTTACCAAGGCTATAGATGAGGGAAAGGTGGTCCACACAGCCTACCTAGACCTTCAAAGGCCTTCAACACCATTCCGCTCTCAGGTATTATAGACAAGCTCACCAGCCTGAACAGGACCCCCTACATCACGAGATGGGTTGCCAACTGGCTCATGGACAGAACCCACATGGTAAGAGTTGCGGGAGCTAGGTCTGATTCTAAACTGGTTACAAGTGGCATTCATCAGGGCTCAGTCCTAGGACCCCTCCTGTTCAGCATATACGTCTCAGAGGTACAGGCAAGCACGGGAGGACTATGGCTGACCAAGTTCACAGATGACTGCAAACTAGGAGCTATAATTGACTCTCCAGCTGGCACAGACATCCTCCAAAAGGGTCTCACTGAGACAGATACTTGGTGTCAAAACCATGGCTTCAAGCTAAATGCCAAAAAGTGCATAGTCATCCCCTTTGGAAAAAACAAAGTACCCACAAACTACCAAATAGGTGGTAGCCCCCTAAATACAGAAGATGTAATAAGGGATCTGGGGATCCAAGTAGATAGTAACCTCTCCTTTGATAATCACATTGCCAAAGTGGTTTGAAAATCCTTCTATGTGGCCTACCTAATCACAAAAGGGTTTGCATCCAGATCGAAAGAGGTCATTGGGCCCCTCTATGCATCACTCATCAGACCCATCATAGAGTACAATTCCCCATTTGGGATGTACCTTACAAGACACCTGCAACAACTGGAAAGACCACAGAACTACCTCACCAAGAGGATCACTGGCCTCAAGCAGATGCCCTATGCAGCTCGACTGAAGAAACTCCAGCTGTATTCGGTTGCATACCGCCTACTCAGAGGTGATCTCATCTCTGCCTGACATGCAAGGCCATAACCAACCCAGAATTGATGGACATGCTCCACCTAAAGAAAACCATATCCCCCTCAAGCCACACACTCCAGGGATCTAAACCTCACCACAACAATAAATAGGATGTGCTGGAGGGATAGATTCCTGCCCCAGAGATTTCCAATGCTCTGGAACAAGATTCCAATCTACATTAGGCAGAGCTCCTCGCTAACCCTCTTCAAGAGAAACTTTGATGAGCGGATAGGAAACAGAAAGTTTACCCCAGGGATCACTTCAGTGGCTCTGCTGGACAGAGGCACAGGGAACTAATCTAAGGGGGCGGCGAAAGCCATCACATTCTGGCTAGGCTTATGAATGCCTTTTGGCAGATAGCTTAGTACCTACCTATGAACCTATACAAAGGGTTTTCACACAATATTAAAGGATTATCTCACCTAGATTACACAAAACTTCCACAAAATATAGGGGTCTTTGTACTAAACTATCAAGGTTAGAAACTCACAGGGAATGCATGGCTGAACTGCTAAAGATCCTCACATATCAAAAGCCTAGTACGTACCTATGAAACTATGAACCAATGGGAGGTATCCTATCCAAACCATGATGTAGCATTTTGAGACAGTGTGCAGAAAACCCATTGCGAGCTCCCTTGTGGGGAAGTAGCACACTGTTGATTTTCATGACCATCTGGACAGTCACACCATGGTACTGCAAGCTGTACTCCACCTAGGGATATTGGTGGCATGGATCTGTATAACGCAGGTTACCTGGTCCTGTAGGGTTTAGCCAGAGCAGCTCCTGATATGGTTATTGTGAGCAATGGCCAGCAACTTAATAGATGTATCAGTAGTTGCCAACTGGGTCAATACTGTATTCAGCAGTTGTGTTTGCTTTGTATCTCTGTATGCCATGTCACTCTGCAAGCATTGCAGGCTATCACACAGCTCCTCACTCATGCCAGTTAGCATACTGACTATCTCTGACATGGTGCATGTTATACCTGTATGTGTCTGAAGTCACTGGCCTGCAGATTCTCTAATTGATGTCCAGGGTAATATCCAGACCAGAGAATGTCTTGGAGACACAGAAGTGACAGACATCAGCATGCTTCTCCCCTTTGCTGTGTGCATGCACCTTAGAGGCAGCATCACTCTCTGTCACCATCTGTAAGGGGGAGGACTGTGTACCTTAGATTGGGTTTACACATAATGGCTATCACAAAACTCAGGGGATGCTGAAGGTGCATCTAACCCCATAGCAGCAGCGGAGGATAGTAGGGTGACTTCCACTGTTAATGTTGCAAGCAGTGCCACTGTGTCATTGGACTGAGCCACGTGTATGGTAGAATCATCATCAGCCACCGGTTACATGCCGACATCAGGCATGTATTGTCATGTGAACTGCACCTTCCATCAATGAAACCCATGAAAGCAGACAGAGAACATTCCTGTGGCAATGGAGGAACATTAAGTGACAGTAAAATGTGCCTGCTCATCTGGTTCTTTCCCTTATTCACCCCTCACCAACCAAGTGACAAAGCAGCTCATGCTACTATTCAGGCATGACCAAAGGGCAACCACAGGTGCACTCTCCAGTCCAGCTGGTGAATCTGGGTATCCTGAGGCAATGTTACAACTGCCTCATGTATACGGACAACCCTCTCCTCCTACCACAAAACACTAACATATGCGAGAGATGCAATTATACAGCCAAACTGGAAGCTAAGCTGTCTCCACCCAAGACTGGAACAGACAGTCAAGAGGAGAAGGTTAACACTTGCACCACAACTCCAGCCACACACTGTCCTACTAAAACAGCACTGGGAAAATATACACATGAATACACAAAATCATACTCAGAGGCTCTAAATAAAAACCTGCAAAAGCATCAGAGACCTCCAAAGCAGACACCCAAACAACCTGCACTTCCTGTCACAAACCAGACAACACATAAAACACAAAATCAGTGTGCCGCACAATCACAGCCCTTAAGGCGAAATAACATACCTAATACACTAGTAATAGGTGACTCTATAGTCAGGCACACTGATGTCCCACTCACTAGGCTGGACAAGCAGAAGGTTACTGTTAGCTGCCTGTCGGGAGCCAGAATCTGCCACATAACACAAGCACGCAGGTCACTCCAGAACAAGTACAAATATGACTCTGTCATTGTTCATGTTGGTGTGAATGACCTGAGACGTACCTCCCTGGACTACATGAAAAGAGACATGGAGGAGCTCTCTGATCATGTAGCCCAGGCTGGTATGACCCTGACCCTGAGTAGCATCCTGTTTTCACCAAGAATGATACCTCAGTATAAAGAAAAAATGATCAATTTCAACAATTGGCTAAGCTTCTGGTGTCATTCAAAAGGGATCCAGTGTCTCTCAGCCTGGGACGACATGCTCGACAAGCCACATTGCTTCACAAGAGATGGCTTGCACCTGTCACCCCTAGGCTTTCGAATACTGGCCAAGGCTCTTGCTGCCCTCATAGTACCTTTTTTAGGCAGGCTCAAAAGTCAAACCCACCTCCATAAATAGCACAATTAACAAAAAACTGAGGGTTATGCTACTCAACGCCAGGAGTTTAAATCTCAAAATGCATGCGCTCGAAGCACTCCTCAGTATGGAGAACGTCAACATTTGTGCAGTAACTGAAACCTGGCTCAAGGCTCCAGAGGGAACCCCAGCACTACTGGGCTACAACTCATACCACACGTTTCGGCCACAGAATATGGACCGAAACACAAAAGGAGGGGTGCATCCATATTCATCAAGGATAACTACACCTCCAGGTTAGTGGCGCAGCATGATACCTCTGAGATCATCCATGTGCAACTAACATCAAGGAAAATCTGAAATGCAAATTGTGGCCTGCTACAGATCACCCTCCATGACCCAGGACCACCACTCCACCTTTCTGGAGACACTGGAAAACATAAAGGTCCTACCGAACACCCTGATATTGGGCGATTTCAATTACCTTACCATTCACTGGGAAAACTACTCGAGTACAAATTCCCAGGCCCAGCACTTCCTGGAATTCATCAACTCAAACGCCCTGGATCAGCTGGTAAACTCCCCTACCAGAGGTGAAAACATATTGGACCTGGTCATCACCAACATGGGCGACAGATGTTCCACACCGGAGGGCAACCTGTCACTGGTTAGATCAGACCATAAACTAATCACTCTAGATGTCCACACCCCACCACCACCTCAACTAAGGAAACCACAGTAAAAAACTTTTCTAAAGCAAACTTCACCTTACTTAAGACAAAGGTGGTATGTTTCACAGCCCCCACGCTAAAGGATAACACTGCCCAATATGCAGAAACCTTTACAAATGCACTCTGTGAGGATGCATGGATGATGCCATCCCTAGCAAAACCAAGACTCACTCCTCTAAGAGAAGGAAACCAGTTTTGTGGACCCCTGCAATAAACAGTCTATACAATAGAAGGAGGAAACTAGTTCAGAAAAAAATCATATCCCAAGAAGGAAAGACATCCCTGATCAGTATCAGTAAGAAACTTAGGTCCCTCATGAAATCATCCAAGGCTAACTTTGAAAGAAAACTAGCCAACGATTCAAAAGATAACCACAAAGCCTTCTTTAGCTATGTTAAGAATCTAAGTGGCAACTCACAGATATGCACTGAACTAGTGCAAAATAGCACAAAATATACTGAACCTACTGATATTGCCAACATCCTGGCAGATAGATTCAGTGCAAACTTCACCCCCCTCTCACCTCCAAAAGGGCCCACAACAATACTGGAAAAGTGTAGTGTCCCAGAAATCACAGATGCACAGGTGAAAACAGCCCTTTCAAAAGCCAAAAACTCAGTATCAATGGGACCAGATGGTGTCCCAGGCTGCGTCTTGCATGAACTACAGAACAAACTAACCCCCCACCTAAATACGCTGTTCAACCTCAGCCCCTCCACAGGCTATGTACCCATAGAATGGCGCACAGCAACAGTTATTCCTCTCCAGAAAGGAGGTGCCACAACTGACCCTGGTAACTATCGCCCCATAAGCCTGACTAGCCTGGTCTGCAAGGCTATGGAGCACATCATCATGGAACTCATTAACAAAGACATTGGGAACCTCCAAACACTTCACCTGACCTAGTTCGGCTTTGTTTAGGGCAGATCATGCTTACTAAACGTGGTTGACTTCTTCGAGACAGTCACCAAGGCCATAGATGATGGAAAGGTGGTTCACACATCCTACCTTGACCTCGCCAAGGCATTCAACACCATTCTCCACTCGGGTATTACAGAAAAACTCACCAGCCTGAACATAACCTCTACGTCATGAAATGGGTTGCCAACTGGCTTACAGACAGAACTCACACAATAAGAATAGTGGGCTCCAGGTCCGACTCTAAACCAGTCACAAGTGGTGTCCTGCATGGCTTGGTCCTGGGACCCCTACTGTTCTGCATATACTTCTCAGAAGTACAGGCAAACACAAGAGGACTATGGCTAACCAGGTTCACCGATGACTGCAAACTGGGAGCCATAACTGACTCTCCGGCTAACACGGACATCCTCCAAAAGGGCCTTACTGAGACGGACACCTGGTGTTAAAGTCATGGCCTCAAGCTAAATGCCAAAAAATGCATAGTCATCCCATTTGGGAAAAACAAAACACCCACGAATTACCACATAGGTGGCAGCCGGCTTAATACAGAAGAGGTAATAAGAGATCTGG
Organism: Protopterus annectens; assembly: GCF_019279795.1. Classification (NCBI taxonomy): domain Eukaryota; kingdom Metazoa; phylum Chordata; order Ceratodontiformes; family Protopteridae; genus Protopterus; species Protopterus annectens. The sequence goes on along the minus strand of NC_056742.1, from coordinate 282,842,477 downwards.
GTACCCAGGTAGCCAGTAATCTCTCCTTTGACAATCATATTGTCAGAGTAGTCAGGAAATCCTTCTATGTGGCCAATCTAATTACTAAAGGGTTTGCATCTAGAAATAAAGAGGTTATAGTGCCCCTCTACTCATCACTCATTAGACCCATCATAGAGTACAATGCCCGATTTGGGATGTACCTCACAAGACACTTCCAACAGCTGGAAACACCACAAAAGTACCTAACCAAGAGGATTACTGGCCTCAAACATATGTCCTATGCCACCCAACTGAAAAAACCTGGCTGTACTCCATGGCATATCGCTTACTCAGAGGTGATCTCTGCCCGACTTACAAAGCCATGTCCATCTCAGAATTGATGGACATACTCCACCTAAAGAAATCCAAGTCACTACGAGCCATGCACTATAGTGAGCTAAATCTCACCACAGCAATAAATAGAACATGCTAGAGGGATAGATTCCTGTCACAGAGACTCCCCATGCTTTGGAACAAAATTCCAAACTACATCAAGCAGAGCCCCTCACTAACACTCTTCAAGAGAAACCTTGACGAGTGGATGGGTAACAGAAAATACACCCCTGGGATCACTTCATTGCCTCTTCTTGACAGAGGATTAGTTAATTAATCAATGGGGTGGCAAAAGCCAACACACTCTGGCTAGGCTTATAAATGCCCTCGGGCAGATAGCCTAGTACCTACCTATGATCCTATAATCCAATCACAATGTGGCATACACACTGCCAGTTGTGTATGTACATTACAGGCATATACATACTGTGTGGTGCAGGTTGCTGCAGTTGCATCCTCAATGTACCTGGATGGTAGATATGTGGATGTTTCATGTAAATAGACACAGTGGCATCAGTGAGGTGATGTCCTATGTGCTGTAAAATGTGCTTACTCATCTGGTGCTTCCCCTACACCCACACTATTGCAATCTTTTCCAGAAAAAAGTACATCCAGGCCACCTCTGGGTATAATGATTTGCTCACTTTCCCTGTATATGGATATCAAGAAGTCCTTTATTTCCATAATGGTCTTCTTCATAGTTATCCCAGCCCCATGGACAATCTGTCCCCAGTGAGTTCCTGTTCTTTGGTTTTCACATGAAAGATCTTATTGGTCATCCAGCATTGCAATGTTGTATCCTCCTATTATGGTCACCCACAGCACTGATGTTCTGCATTAGTCCCTTCCACTCCTGTTCAGAGAAGGTCTTGGGTACCTTGCCCTTCTCTAGGATATGTCTGCCATGTGTATGTAAGACCAGTAGTAGTACATCCATATTTGCTGCAGTGAACTTTTACAGACATTCCCTCTCCTTCAGTCCTATGACAGTATATGTACCCATTTGAGTACAACTGTGGATTAGTGTGTGCCTGCATTAATGGCCCCTTCCCTAAATTATTGACCACAGCCCTTACTGCCAGCATACTGGCAACATATGAAGCACTTGCCATTGGATGCCAATACTGATCATGGCCCCACAGAGTGTCACGTGGTGGCACTGTGCTTGACAACACACCGGGACCAGGCTAAAGACCCTATTGCATGTATTTATCTGTTTCCAATTATTAAGCAGTGTTGAATATTGATCTCCACTGATCATTTTAATTTCAGGATTAGCCAGGAAAGAATAATAATACATACTAAAATTAGAGAGCACTGTAGAGAATGCAGTACGAACACATACCAGTTTACTGAATTTACATGTTGGACTCAGTAGCTACAATAACCTGCCTAAGCAACATGCACACAATTATAGTCCTAGTCACCAAACTTTGTACATTCGTTATGTACATTTATTAGGCATAGATAGGAGAAAGGGAACAGAAGGGCATGGGAAAATTTGGGAGAAGTATAACAGAAGGAGAAGGGTAAGTACAGAATCATTTGGGAAAGCAGTGAGCACTGATAGTAAACATGTGGGAGACCCCCGTAGAGGTACTGTGGGTTTAGCTAATATAGTCTTCATGGAAGTGGGCACACAAGACCTGTTTCTGAGGATATTTTCTGAGCTACACACACAATTTTAGGTAGGAAGAGACTGCATGGAACTTGTTAGGGAGTGAGTTTAATATTCATGGATCATTATTGAGAAGCTATGGTCTGTGCTATGAAGTACATTTTATTTTTATGCTCTAGGTTGTGTGGCATTGGTATACTGCAGCAGACTGTACACAGTTAGATGTGTATCCAGCCTGACCTGGTACCCTGGATCTATAACCTATCCACCCAACTACCTGCTATCTGGTCTTAGTCATGCATCCTGTAGAATTTCCCTCCTGCAGTATTGCTACCTCCCCTGGCCTGTACTGTGGTGTCTGTTAGTGTGACTTCCCACAGCAGGTTTGTAAACAGCCTTGCCCTGTACCCAGCACCCTGGCATTGTTCCTGCCCTTACATGTCAGTCACCTGTCCTACCTAGTGTTGTAGCATGACCGTAATGTAGTACATCTTTCTTTTGTATGTGTGCACAGTTTTATCCCCACTGCAGTCCTATGGGCTAATTCCAATTGTCTTGTCTGCATTCAGGTTTCTTATATGTCTGACAGTGTCTTTAATCCATTATATGGTAATTTATTCATTGCTCAAAACAATGCAGTCTCCAGTGTAATGGTAACTGTGGCTATTATCATGCTAAACCATCCAACCATGGTTCAAATGTCCAGAAGACACACCCTTCATCCCTAATTATGGTACCTACCATGCCTTCAGACCTGATGGCAACTGCAGTGGCAACTCCATATTTGTTAGGGACCATATTGCCTCTGGACCCACAGACTCACAAACAGAACTCACTGAACTCCAAATCACACTAAACAGGATCAGCTATCAATGTATAGCCTGTTACTAGACACACTCTTGGTCCCCTGAAAATTGTGTAAGGTTTCTAAATGTACATGATGAAATCCCTATAAACAAGAGCTCCATTATTTAATGAGAATTTAACTACCACATCAATAAACTGGGAGTACCTATACATCCAATGTACCATATGCCCAGAGGGTCTTAGCTTTAATGAAACATAACTGTTTGGGCCAGACTGTTAAACTCACTAGAGAAAATAATATTTTGACCTGGTTGTTATGAATATAACTTTTTTGTGTACTATTCTCCTGGTATCTCCTTCTCCAATTAAATCCCATCATAAACTAGTAAGGTTCACCTTTCTAGTCTCTAAACCCACCGAAACCAGTATCTCAGAATCCAAGGATTTTAAACATACTAATCTCACCAAATTCTATAATGAAGTTTCAAAATTCACTTACAGCAGGATCAGCCCAGATATTGCTATGACAGGTAACTTCAGAAAGGAATTATATGCACACACAGATAAATTTATAGAGCTGGCAGTCCCAACCAGATGTAAAAACAATAGAAAATTTAAAAACAAACCCCTCGGATGGTCCACCAACATATATAAACTCTACAACAACAGAAAAAAATCCTTAAAGTAAACAGCAGATCAAAAGACACACGTCAAGGATAACATCATAAAATTAACTAAAAACTTGAAAAATACTATTAGGTCTACTAAAGCAGACCATAAACTAAGGTTAACATCTGATGCTAAGGACAATTACAAATCTCTCTTTAGCTACTTTAGGAAACTAACCAATAGCACCCAACAATGTTATAAACTTATTCCTAATGGCACCACCTAGTCTAATCCAATAGACATTCCTAATATACTTGCAAATTAATTCAGTGCAAATTTTACCCTAGAGATGAATATCCAAAGCCCACTTATCCTTGACTGTCTTAGACCCCCATAAACACTGAAGAACAATTATTAAAGGTACTTTCCAAGATTAAAATACTCCCTCAATGGACCTGACAATATACCTGGCTGCTTAATAAACAGTAATAAACAAACAATGGCAGAGCCATTCATTAATCTGTTTAACCTGAGTTTAGCCACTGGGTTTGCCCTCAAGGTTTGGTGTACAACAGTAGTGATGCAACTCCACAAAGGTGGGCCCACCTCTGACCTGGAAATTATAGGCCTATCATGATCATGACCAGTTTTATTTCAAAGCCATAAAACATATTATAATTGATCTAATGAACATTGATATTAAAATTTCATCAGGTTAGACCAACAGCAGATTAGCTTTGTCATTGGTGGATTCTGTCTGCTTAACGTCTTCTACATTAAACCACAATTGTACTCAAATCCATCATCCAGATCAAAAGAGGTCATTATTCCCTAATATTCAGCATTGATTAGGACAATTATGGAATACAATGTCCCTTTAGGGCAGTACCCTGAACAAACAACTAGAAAGATTCTCTAAACTACCAGAAAAGACTAGAAGCACCATTTCTTTATTCTGTATCTTATAGACTTCTGAGGGGAGATGTAAGCCTTGCCTTCCATGCCATTAGGGACCCAGTGGTCCTGGATCTCTTGTATCTCCACAAATCAAATAATCTCACAAATACTAGAACCAGGGATGTAAATTTTAATCAACAAATAAAACATGATAGTAAGATAGGTTCATTACACAGTACCTTCCCCATCTCTGGAAGAAACTCCTACAGAAAATCAAACAGAGTGATACGTTATCTTCTTTCAAACATGAACTGGATGGTTGAATGGATATTCAAAAATTCACCTCTGCTTGACTAAACTTGCCTTCCTTCAAAAAGGAGGTACAGTCTAAAGGTGGGTACTGGCAAGGTATAAAAGGTCACAAGACTCAGTTGCCTTATATGTCCTATGATTCCTATGAACAGTTTCTTTGCAAAAGCTGTCTTATTTTGGAATAATTATGTAATGATCTCTTTGGTTACAGCATTTGGAACAACTCTAATTATATCTGTTTAGGTCTCCCAGAGATCCAGGTGAAGCTGCAACAACTTTTGTCAAAATGTAAACTTACAGCAAGTCTCTGTTAATAGCAGTACAGTAGATAATTTAGATTTTATAGTCTGCCATATGTCCAAGGAATACTAAGGGGCCAAGTGATTTAGAACATTGGCACGACTAAAACTTTCATGTATGTCCTTAGCCAAGGTTATCTCCAGTACTAAGTGTAAGGTTGGCTTTTCATATTTTCATTGTTAGGGGTGTTGAAAAGTGTAGTAAAAATCATTTTTAAATACCTCTATTGCATCCTCACTTGTGACATAGGAAAACCCACATCCATACAAAAGCAATCAAACCACATCAACGAGCTCACACCCACAAACATCAAAGCATATATAACAATATATGTGATGCATAATCCAAGCAACAGCACATCAACTATTCAGTTCATGCCCTCTCCGAAACCACCCACCTCCTCCGAAACATTCTCCTGCATATATTGCTCCCACAGTCTCCATATTCCTCCATGCAATCCACTTCTACCCCCTTCCAAAGACAGCTCTTCACTCCTCCATCTCTGTCAAAACAGTCACCATTTTAAGTACAGTTGATCTAGAACCTGACCTCCATCTGTCACAACAGTCACCATTTTAAGTACAGTTGATCTAGAACCTGACCTCCATCTGTCACAACAGTCACCATTTTAAGTACAGTTGATCTAGAACCTGACCTCCATTCTCTAGCTTTTGCCTCACCAGCAGCCATCAGAATCAAACCCAAAAAGGCCCCACCTCATCCAGGCAACTTAGATCCCATATCCCAGCCCAAAAAAAAAAAATTCCCCAGTTACACCCACCTGCCCACCCAGAAACCTAACAGAGCACTTTACAGGGAACCCTCAAAGTCTACCAACTTATCACACTCCCAAAAGTTATATTCCCAGCTACCTCTCTCTTATCCATCACACATCCAATACCCACCATCCACCCGAGAAAAGACTCCGCAGAGTCCACCTAGGGCACAAAGGAATCCATGCAAACACCTCCAGGAAAAACTCCCAAATAATGTAGTGAAAATCTTATACTATTTTGCTTCTTGTGCAAAGGATGACTGTGACCCACAACATCTTTTGTCGTGTGTTGTATTGAGGTGATATTGGATACATAGTGTGAACAGACCATGCACTGACCAATGCAACCTGATAGCAAAACAGCACACATCATGTTTAATCTGTGAAACTGTCGCTTTATAGTTATCATAGCCAATAGTTATTGACATCATGATTAGACATTGCTGTTTTATCAGTGATGCCATGCACTGTCCCTATTGCTACCTAGTGGGTAGAAGGAGTCTTCCTGCACATTTGTCATCCTCTTCTTCCTCATCATTCTGTCCTGTTGTTGCTGTGGTGTTTTGGTCATGCTCTAATGCAGCTTTCCCATGGGGCTGACTAGCTTGTTCCAATAGGACTATGTTGTAATGGAAGGCACAGATGACAACCAACCTGCTGGCTGTGTCTGTGCAGTATTGCAGCGCCCCACCAGTTTGTCAAGGCAGCAGATGCATGCCTTCAGCAAAGCATTTGATGACATTCCCTGTTTCAGTATGGGTGATGCTGTACGGAATTTCAGCTACAACATCAGGATTACAGATAGGAGTCATAAGTCAAGGCTCTAAAGGGCATCAAGCGTCACCTGCAATGCGCAGTAGTATTTTTTTTTTGGGGGGGGGGTCTAGGGGCTACATGCAAGGTTTCTGCATCAGTAAACATTGCTAAAATTTATTGTGCACAGTGAACCTATACTGACTGACCACATAGGTTTGTGGGAACTCCCACCTCACTGGAACCAATGATAGAGGTAAAGCATGTGACACATACTGGAATCATGGAAACTGCTGTGGTGCTGTACATACACATTAGAGATAGCCCCTTCTGCATTGCAGATTCCCTGATTATTCAGGAAATGGTATACGCCTGTGATTGGGGCCAGATAGGGCACTTATTGCTATATGTGCAATCAGCAGTACCCAGTAATTCAGAGAAGCATTCAGTGTTATAGTAGCAATACTCACTTCTTCTGCCCTAGGGAGCCAGATATGTTCTTCCTACATACAGGAGCAAACTTTTAAGAAACTTGTAAACTACTTATGAGGCAGATGCCAGCAATGTGCCTAACATGCCCCACGCTATTTGCTGAATGTTCCCAGTAGTAAGATCTGCATATACCTTTCTCTTCACAGAGATAGGCACACATTTCTCTAGGTTTAGCATGTAGGCAAAATATGTCTTCTAAGCTACATAGTATGTCACGATCTACACTAAATCAGCCAGTTATCAGGTGGTCAGTGATGTTATGGCACATTATTTGCCTCTTAGTCTTTCAACAGTGCCATAGTGTACCCCAGCCAGATCAGGGCCAGCCACAACAAGAACGAGCAAGTGCCGCTGAGTACAAACTGGGGCCACTTCTAGCATTTTGTTAATATACAGCTCTGAAATTTACTGCAGTTTTGTAGAGTCATACAGCAAAGATGCACAACCTGCTATACATACGACTATGAATCACAACATTCTTGCCTTCTTACATTTATGTGTCATTACTGCCTCATGTGGTCAGATGACTTAAGTTACAACATTTGGTGCAGTGATTTAAATGCACTGCATAATGACCAGTCCAGGCCACTATACTCCTACACAACTTATATCTGTAAATTGCCCAAACCCTGCACATTTTTGCTAACCAAGCAGCTGTCCACTGTGTACTATGTAATTTGCTTATGAATTCCCACCAATATGCCCAAATTGTTTTTAATAAAAATCCTGAATACATATCTTGTGATTGTTTTATGCAATGGTGTTACTGGCTTCAGGTTGAACAGGTGCCAGATGAAATTCTGAGGACTGCATTTGTGACCCTCTGAATCACAGAAATGTGGAAGAATATATGGAGTCTGGTTAGTATGCAACAGGGACTGTGGTCATGATACGCAAGGTCGACAGTGGCTGATGAAACCAAAATGTAGTCCTATGTTACTGTTATTGTGTGCACTGCTTGGAAAATTTGCTAAAAAGGTCTGGACTCATTCATGGAATATCCATCCAGTGCTACAGAACTGTAAAGGATTATGGTTTTTATGCCCAGCTGTGATTCCTAGAAACTAGGCTGAGGGACATAGGTACATACCTTTTAACTGCCCTTGCTTTTGGTCTCATAGTTTTGCCATGCCTGATGTAAAATTCCTGATTTCTGGTAAACTACTGAGGATTACAGTCAGTTGGTCAATAAAGCCAGATATTGCAGTTTCATACTTCTTATTATGAAAATGCATGTTGATGCACAATCTATCAGCCTATTATCTTTTAAGTGAATTAGAGTAATATTTTAAAAATGCCCCAGGTTTTGTCTTTGTATTATATTTGGCTTTGTCCATAATTCTTAAGTAAATAAGTTGAGGTATACATTTGTATGTACAGAGTGCCGATTTTGACAGAGAAAGATATTTATGGAATGGACACTAAAGCCCTAGACAACACTGTACAGGTACATGACAGTTGGTTCTAGAATGACTCACATGGCTAGCATCAATGGCGAGCATTAGCCCTTATATTCTCCAAGGACATGACTAGCTTGCTTAGTTACCAGGGACTGTTTTTAGGTGCCAGTTTCTTGCCATAGTAACTGTCAAGTTCTATTAAAAGGGAGGTCCCATCTAGTTTGCCTCATTTTTGGTTGTACTGCCTGCTCACTTACAGATGCTGAAAATATAACATTTTTTATGAGAATATCAGTTTCATGCTCTCATTGCATCCATTTGTCAACTTCTATTGCATGGCAAGCAACTAGAGGTGTTTCACAGGTCAAATCTGCAGCCACTCGGGTCAGCTCTGTAGTGTAAAGGGATAAAGCATTAATTATGATCCAGATGACAAGGATTCAGTTAGTGGCCCTGACACTGCAGTAGTCAGCTGAGGTGGCAATGGAATAAAGTATCTGTTTCTGCTTGCCTTACCAGGACAATCAGAATCATTCTGACAACCTTCCCTGAGAATTGAGTGCATGTGTGTATGAAAATAATAACTTGTGTGAAAAGCAGTTATCAAAGGTGAGGGGCACTGAAAGACTCTGTAGTTCACAGAGATAGAATGTCAAGAAAGGGGCATTGGGTGCTAGGTCAAAGACTCAAATCTAAAATTTGCCTGTGTACAGTCTAATCTAGAGGTGGATGATGAAAGCTCAAACCCAAGGCTGCAGTCATACTCCCCTTATGCTATTGGGTCATTTTTTTTTTGTTTTTTTTTTTTTGTTTGTTTTGTTTTGTTTTTTTTTTTTTGTAAATTATTATCTTAGACTTGTTTGCACTTTCTTTTATTTTTATTTTGAACATGCTAGGTACCAGTAGTGTGTCTTGAGTGAACATCTCCTTGGTGCCAGCTGTGATCTTTTTTCATATTTGGTAAAAGTGCATGTCACCATTCACAAAATATTTGGTTGGCATGATAAGAGTCAAACTCTATCTGTGCCACTGGTTTTCACATATTTAGTTGATATCAGTGGGATTAAAATCCCTTCCATATCATCATTTGTCACAAATATGATAGTATCAACAGTTGGGAAGTGACAAGAAATGTTATATGTTGGCTTGAAGATCTCAGTCTGCTTGCTTTATTAGAAATATAAGATGTGGCTGCACTTTGTAACTTTGCTATGTGCCTTTATGCTTGATGCCATTAAATTAATATGATGCTAACTTTCCATGTTGAGTGCCACTTACACTGAAATGGTATTAGAAGAAGGCTATCAAAAATGATGTTCAAAGTAATCTGAGTCTGCAGAAACAAGAAGCTTAAGCTTATGGACAGTAGCAAAACTCATTCTACATGCAAAGTTCTCTTTCGAGGAGGCAAATCAATAGTTAGACTGTATTAAATACTTTATAGGGTTAGAAAGTGTAATGAAGCTTGACCGTGATAATGGGGAGATGCAGTTCAGTTGCATAATCTACACCATGTAAAATAAAGGTGAAATATTTTTAAATGCGTAACAGTAAAAAAGGAATGATAAGGCAAGCTTTGATGAAGTGTTACAAAAGTCTGATGAATAAGTAATACATGAATATGAATGTTAGGACAAGACAAGAAGATTTATCAAACCCTTTATGAGTTGCATGAACAGTGTGATTGACGTGAAATGACAGGAGGAGCATCTGTAACTACACTATGACAAGTATCTTAGAAAAGTAATTCTCTCACAAATTATAGCTAATGACCAGTCTCACACTGGAAGCCACTATTATGAACAGTTCATCATTCTAAAGAGGCTTTAAATCAAGTAAATCTCTAGGGTGAGGCTGTTAACACTGTGTTGGAAGTTTCATGGCATTGCCCAAAAAACAGCAAAATGGTGAGATGAAGTGAAAAGTAGCATGGTAAAAATGTGCTTATGATAATGGAGAGAACTGGTGCTGATATGGAAAATTACCAAGTAAGAAAAAGGAACAGTGTATTCATTTAAAATCTGAATGTTGTAAATACCACATGACTGGGCACTGGATGATGGGATTACAGCAAATCACTGCAGAATGTTAATAGAAGTAAAAAGAATTTTTGGCTAGGTGAACTATATGGGTGAATACATCCTGAAACTGGTTACCACTGAACAGCTAGTCTATAAATTGTAAACGTGCCTAGATATCAGAGTGTATGCAGCAAACTACATTTCACCTTTTCAAAAGTATTTACAGTGCCCATTGATGTTTACTGTGACTGCAATATAGACAGTGTATTTAAGCAGATGCAAGTATTTAAGGGAAAGGGGGTGTTGTTTTCAATATAATGTGGAACAGTGGAAGATAGAGGCATGTTTTTATGGAACACTAACAATGGAAGAAATTAGATATGCTCACATACAAGAATAGTATCTGGCACATTCGTGAATATGGGAAAAATTATAGAAGTATCTCTGTGGGCTGAAAAGGATTGGCAGGCCATAAACAGGTAATTCTTTATATTGAAAGTCCAGCCTTGGATATTACTCCATTGCACTTCTCTGACTTCTGTTGCGGCTTGTTTGCTGCAAGGCAACAGCATACTATATAAGAGGCAAGTCCTTCCTGTAGCAGATACATTATCTTGGAGTCCCTTGGGGAAGTGGGATAGAATATGAAAGAGAGTGATTCTCATACAGATACTGAATGTTACATAGCAGCTGTTATAGAAGTAATACTAGATACTTCTAATAAGATCAGTTGTATTCTAGGGGCATAAACACCTGCTGATCAGTTACTGCCTTTATAAAGTCATTTAGGTTGGATTGGGAGAAGATATAAGTCAAGTATCAGCTGCAGTAAAAAATAGTTTTTCCATGGAGAATTGAACTATCAGGCCATGATGGTCTCTGTTCATAAGAGAAGTAAAACCATGATATCACAGACCAGGCAGCAGATATTCTTAACAGGATACACAAAGGGCATCACATATCATATGAGAGTAGAGAAACGATCAAGCAGGAACCTCCACGAATTACACCTGACATAAATAGTTGTGTCATCATCTGTGCTGTGAATTTACAAGCACACAGATGAAAGAACTCATGATTACAGCACATTTCTTAATTAATCTGGACTCGTGTGAGTATAATGAATTAAACTACCTAGTCACCTTGGACTGTTATTAAAGGCTCATTGAAGCACTTCTGTTTTCTTCAACTACAAGTTCTGAAGTTGCCCCGGAACTAAAACCAACCCTTTCTCATTTCAGAATTCCAGAAGAGGTTGAGAGCAATAATGGTCCTCACTTCTCAAGAGCAGAAGCTGGAGAACTGAAAAGCAAATTTAGGTGTAACCATACTGTGTGTAGTCCTTACCATCTTCAGTGCATGGTAAAGTGGTAGTGCAAGTCAGAAACAAATTCATTTAGTAATTTGATCCTTTGCTTGCTCTTACCTGTCATAGATCAACATATTTACAAATTACTGGTTTGTCTCGTTTGCTGCATTGCTCATCTGTTTCATTTGCTTAAGCTATCACCTTGTAGCTCTGTCATCTTATCGTATTAAGAGCACACCTCTCTTTTTATATTCCCTCACCTATTTACTTACCCATGAGCCTGAATTAGTTTTCAAGTCACACCCATGTATACTTCAAACATCCTTTGTGATGCATCTCTTATAATACTGTATTTAAATATGTAGTTTCCATTACCTTTAGTGCTTCAACTTTAGCCGATATCTACTTAATTTATTTGTTTATGTTTCCATTTATTTAAGGGGTAAATTGGCTGGTCTTCAGACTCTTTTCAGTCATGACCTAGGCCATAAGAAAGTGAATATAACAGCAGAAGTATTACTATTAGTATTAAGAAGTTGCAAAGGCATGCACGCAAACAAATACTTTGTTGCAAATGTATAGAGTAATAGTAATACATTCAATTATATATTACCTCAAAGTGAAAGCGTAAGCTGACTTCTGGCATGGATGAGATCCTGTAAAGGATGAGTTCTTGCTCCCCAGTCTAGAAATTTGCAAATTATCCATAAAAGCTTGCAATCAATAAAGGAAGAAAATTGTGGGTGTCAGTTGAGGTGTTCATATCAGTTACAAAACCAACATGTGGCAAAAGGAGTTTGGAAAAGGCAAGATCCATACACATTTATTCCTGTCTTAGCTACCCTGGGTAATAGGTTGGAGAACCCATGCAAAAAAGAACCAGCCATGGATAACTAAAGGAACTAATCCCCAGCACTTTAGAACAAAAATACTCCAGATATTCTTGGAAATCTTTAAGATCAGTGATTTGCTAATAGATTATATTGCTTGAATAACAGAAAGCTAAAAGAGGTACAGTAGTCCCTCTGCAGACAACCGGAGCTTCTTGAAGAACTACAATTTAAGGGTAAGGAGAACATGGAAAGAATAATAGATGCAAAACTTAAGCAGGACAAATTCATGCAGAAATAAGAGAGCTCATAGGATCATAGGATCATACGAGGTTACTAGGCTAATGGCTCTGGGGCCCTTACAAGCCTAGCCAAGAGTTTATCCCCCAAAAGTATCTTCAGTCAGCCTCTGTTGCCCCTGTCAGTGAGGGACACAGGTGGAACCCCTGGGACAAATTTGTGGTTTAACATCCACTCATCAAGGTTGCGCTTGAAGAGGGTCAGCAAGGAACTCTGTTTGATGTGAATGGGAAGTCTATTCCAGAGACAGGGCAGCCTCTGGGAGACAAACCTATCTCTCCAGCAGGTTTTGTTGATATTGCATATTAGAATCAGGCCTTTCAAGAGTGTAGTACATGAGGAGTTAGACTTACGGATATGGGGCATCTCTAGTAGGGCAGGGTCAGAGATTGCCTTGTAGGCGAGACACAGATTACCTCCAAGCAAGCTGTATGATACCGAGTTGAGTAATAGTGATTTGAGCCTGTCTGCATAGGACAGGTATTGGAGGCCATGGATTCTCTTTGTGAGGTATTTCTGTGGCCTTTCCGGTTGGTGCAGATGTTTGGAGAGGTATATACCAAATGGGGCATTATACTCAATTATTGGTCTAATGAGGGAGGAGTATAGAGAGGTAATAACTTCCTTTTTTCTGGATGTAATCCCTTTACTTATGAGTTGAACCAAGTAAAAGGCTTTTCTGAGCACTGCCACTACATGATGGTCGAATGTGAGATTGTTATCAACCTGAGTACCCACGTCTCTTACCACAGGTTGTGTGTTTAGGGGGTTGCCGTTGATATGGTAATCAGTAGGGGGCGTGTTTTTGCTGAATGGTATGATAATACATTTTTTTGCATTTAGTTTGAGGCCATGACTTTGGCACCAGTCAGCTGCTATGAGACTCTCTTTCAGTATGTTAGCATCATTTAGGGAGTCAATGACAGCACCCAACTTACAGTCATCCGCAAACTTAGTCAGTCACAGGCCTTTTGTCTTTGCCTGGACCTCTGACAAGTAGATGCCAAACAGTAGGGGTCCCAGGACAGATCCCTGGGGAATTCCACTAGTGACAGATCTGCTATCGGAGGTGGAGGCACCTATTTTGACCTTGAGGGTCCTGTCAGTGAGCCAGTTGGCCACTCACCTGATGACATAGGAATTTATGCCAAGTTGCCTTAGCTTTTCGATGATGCTGAGTGGGGGATTGTGTCAAAGGCCTTGGCCAAGTCAAGGTAAGCTGTATGTACTGACTTTCCTTCATCCAAGGCCTTGGTGACAATCTCAAAGAAGTTAACCAAGTTCAACAGGCAAGATCTGTCCTTGACGAATCCAAACTGGGTGGGGTCAAGTGCTTGGAGATTGCCTATGTCCTTGTTAATGAGATCCATAATGATACGCTCTATGGCTTTACAGATCCGACTTGTCAAGTGAATGGAGTGAAAGTTTCCAGGGTCAGTAGTGGCACCACCTTTGTGCAAGGGGATGACAATGGCAGTTCTCCACTCTGCTGAAATGAAGCCTGTACTTAGGCTGTGGTTGAATAGGGTGCTCAATGGCAAAGCCATTTCTTGCTGAAGATGATGCAGAATACAGCCTGGGATACTATCAGGTCCCATGGAAGCTGTGTTTTTCTGTCTTGGATAGGGCCTTTAAAGACACTTGATCTATGGAAATGTGAGGTGTGGAATAAGTATTAGGGATGTCGAAAGGACCTTTGAGGGGGGAATAGGGGGGTGAAGTTTGCACTGAACCTGTCTGCTAGCAGGTGCTAAGTCAACAGGATCAGTGTAAGTGATACTGTTAAGTACTAATTCGGAACAATCCTGAGCTTTGCCATGAAGGTTCCTGATGTAACTGAAAAAGGCTTTGTGGTTTCCCTCTGTTTCTGAGGCTAGTTTCAATTCATAATTGGCTTTGGAGGTTTTCACTAGTGATCTAATTTGCTTGTTGAGGCTAAGGAGGGAGGTTTTCCAATTTGGAATTTGTTCCTTTTTATCCTTGGACAACAGTTTCTTCCTTCTGTTGTAAAGCCTGTTGACAGGGGATGTCCACCAAACAGGTTTGTGTTTCCTTGAGGAGCAGGTTTTAGTTCTGTTGGGTATGGCTGAGTCCATGCAGTTGTACAGGTGCTTGTATACTGCATTGGCATACTGTTTAGCATAGTTGCCTGAATCCTTTGAGGGGGGCAGTGGTATGAAACTACAGATACCCTTCCTTAGGAGGTTGTAGACATCTTTTGAGAAACTTCGAATAAGATAGTCCGATCATCTGATCTCACCAGGGAAGCACATACTATAGGAGTGGTGCAGCGCTCCCCCATGTTGATGAGAACCAAGTCCAAAATGTTATCTCCCCTTGTGGTTGATGAGATGAGCTGGTCTAGTGCATTAGAATTGATGAAGTCAAGGAATCATTGAGTGGGTGCATTAGTGCAGGAATAGTTCACCAAGTCTATGGTGGGTTTGTTGAAGTCACCAAGGATCAGGGTGTTAGGGAGTACCTTGATGGAGTCAAGTAGATCCAGATAAGAGGAGTGGGTGTCCTGAGTCATGGAGGGGAGTCTATAGCTGGATATAACTTGGATGGGTGTCTTGCCAACTGTCAGTTGCACCTGGAATAGTCCAGTGCGTCATGCTGACAAACCAGTCTAGAGGTGTGCCTTATGGAGGACATATCAAGATGAGACAATGTAAGGTTAATGGCAGTCCAAAAGAGGATAGAAGGATGAGACTGTAGGGATTTTATGAAAAGATGCCTAGCTGAATGGATTGGATTCCTTATGATAATATCAACATTGAGAGGTCCCACTGAGTAAATTTGCCGCATGCTGTTAATATGCAACAACCAAGACCAGTCTTTGTAAAGTTTAGTTCAGATACATAGAAGGAAGAAATTCTAACTTCTATAATAACAAAGAAAAGCACCATCCTAAAAAATGGAGGACTCAAGGCTTTTTGTGGATAATGACTACTCATTAATGTAATGCCTTTATTTTATTTATTTATTTTTATTTTATTTTACATTTGTTAACCGGGATGGTCCGACTGGACACAGGTCCATTTACAGTGGAGGCCCGGAGAGAAAAAGCTCCACAGTAAGTAAAATTTTACACAATATGTTAAAATATATTATACAGAGAATTTTCAAACAATATGTTATAATACAGTATACAGCAGAAGATATAACAAGACCTATATATACAGGAAAAAATAGTTACATGTGGTTAATAACAGAATAAGTATCCAAATTCAGTCAGCATTAGGAGAAGACTTAAGACTGTAATATATATTACAGTAGGTGTATTAGGAAGTGAGGTATATAAGTGGAATAATTTGAGGACTTATGTAATACATGGGCATAGCCACTTATTCTTTAAGTGTGTTCTAAGTGAGTTTTTTTAAAGTGAGAAGAGGTAGGGGCAGAAATCGGAGCAGGAGGGAGATTATTCCAGGTTTTAGCTATGGAGTGGGAGAACAATGCTTTTACTGCAGTATTGTTAGCCCTAGAGATACATAGGAGGGGTTTGTCAGAAGATCAGAATGGATGATTTGTATTATAGTAGGTGAGAAGTCGGCCTAGTGCAGGGTTTTTTTTTGGATGTGTTACCACATTGTAGGCAATGACTAATTGGTGATAGGTTAGTAGCTGGGAAAGTTCCATCCATTGCAGTTCCCTTAGAGCCTGGCAATGGTGGGTTCTAAAGGTGGAGTTGTTTTCAAACTTGGCGATTTTATTATAACATGATCCGAGTCTGGCAAGGTCAAGTTTTCTAAGCTGGGTAAGAATTGGAGCAGCATACATTAGGGTAGACAAGAGGTGAGTTTGGGCTTGGGTAATCCATGCTTGTTTCAAGAGGGATTCCTGTGCCTATATAGTGTTCCCATTTTTTTATGGACTTTGATAGTTTGCTGAATGTGGATGTCGAAGTGTAGATTTTTATCAATTTCAATGCCTAGGAGTTTGGTATGGTCAGAGGGAGAGATGATAGTGACATTTTTGGAGGAAATAGTAAAGGATAGAGGGGTGGAAATGGTTTTGTTGGGGGTGAAAAGTAGTAATTTGGTTTTATTAGGGTTTAGGATAAGTTGGATCTGAGTGATCAACCTTTCCACAGAGCTAAAGGATTCCTGCGTGAGTTGTTGTAGGGTGGGAAGTGATGGAGTTGAACAGATAAGAGTTGAAGCGTCAGCGTATTGTATAAGTAAATCATGCTGTGTGGTGGTATGGAGATTATTAGTAAATATGGAGAAAAGAAGTGGGCCTAATATGGAGCCTTGTGGTACACCTATGGTAGTTGGGAGTAAGGTGGATAGTACACTTTGCCATTGGACAGATTGTTGCTTATTTGACAGATCGCTTTTAAACCAGGCTATAGTGGAAGGGGCAAAGGATAGGGATGTCAGGGTGTCTAGTAGTAAGGAATGTGAAACCATGTGAAATGCTTTGAAGAGATCTAGAAATATTGCAGATACAAAGTTTTTATTATTTCTATGTTGGTTGATCAGATTGGTGAAACAGAGCAGAGCGGTGGTGGTAGATAAGGGGGATAGAATGGCAATGGGGGTGATAATTTGAGTATTCGTAAGAGTTTCCACCTTTATGTACTGGAATAATATATATCTTCCGTAGCTGTGGGACATATGCTTCTTGTATGGAGCGATTGATAAGAATAGAAATAGGGTAGGATAAGGATTCAGCAGCTATTTTAGGAAGTTGGCTGGTAGATTGTCAGCAGCAAGGGTGGTAGGTTTCAGTTTTAGGAGGTGTTTTTTAATTGTGGAGGTGGGAATGGGTGAGAGCATAAAGGATGGAATGTTGTCAGGGCATTTGGTTGGGTTATATGTAGGGCTGTTTTTGGATAGTTGGGAGGATAGTGTTAAGATGAAGTCTGTGAAGTGGTGAGTGAATTGGGAGGCAATGTCTTTGTTGTCATTTGTGGAGTTAGGAGTGGGAGTGGTAGTTTTGCCTGGTTTTATGAGAGAGTTAATGGCATGCCAAAATTTTTGGGGATCTTTTGAATGTTTGTTTTTGATATTGAGGAAGTAATTTTGTCTATCGAGTTTAGTTTGTCTTTTGGCCTGATTTCTAAGTTGTAGGTAACTTTGTTTGGCTAGGCTAGTATTGTATTTCTTCCAAATTTTCCAAGCCTTATCCCTTGACTTTAGAAGGGCTCTAGTTTCCCTAGTTAGCCATGGTACATAGTTTGCCTTGGCTCTTATTTTCCTAATTGGTGCAAGTCTGTCAAGGATATTGATGAAAATATTGTTGAAGTAGTCAACGGCTTGATCTAGATTTAGGGTTAGTAGTGGTTTCCAGTTACTATGTTTTAGAATACTGTTTAGTTGTCCTATATTTAGTTTACGATCATCTCTGACTTGTCTAAAAACAATGGGTTTGGCTATGTATGTACGTTTCCGCAGGAGGAAGTTGGGGAGATGGTCACTAAGACCATCAGGAAGGCATCCTGTCTGATACTTTTGTTTGGGGCAGTTAACTAGTGTCCAATTTAGAACAGACTGTTTGTGGATTTTCTGTCAATTCTAGTGGATTCTTGGATAAGGTGGGTAAAACTGTAAAGATTAATATGTTTAGTGGGGTTGTTAGCGGTACAGGCTGACCCATCAATGTTCAGGTCACCTAGTAAGATGGTTTCTTGGTGGAGATTATCTGTGGCTCATTCTAACATTTCTTTAATGATGGGAGAGTTATTACCTGGGGGAATATAACAGCAGAGAATGATGATAAGTTTTGTGTCATTTATGCTTAGGCTTGAACCTAAGGTTTCGGCATTTTGAAATTTATGCATGGGGGTTTGTAAAGGTTTGATGTTGATTGTACTTTTGTAGAGGATAGCAACTCCACCTCCCTTTTTGCCCACTCTATCTAGTCTTAGAATATTATATCCTGGTGGGATAATTTCTTCATTTTGGGTACTAGGTTTTAGCCACGTCTCAGTAATGGTTAGTATGTCAGGGGAGTAGTGAGCTATAAATGCGTGTAGGTCAGAAGGTTTGTTAGAGATACTTCTGCTGCTGACATTCAGAATCAATAGGTCAGAGATTTGCCTAGCAGAGAGTAGAGAGTTTTGTGGTCCAGGGTTTGGGTGTATGTCTCCAGATATAAGTAGATTTTTAGTGATAAACAGTATGTGTTTAATTGCATGCCCTATGTCTATGCTGGATCTAAATTATGTTTTTCTAGTGTAAGATGTTTATCCCAGAAATTTGAAAGTGTAGGGGAGAATGGGACAGATGTTTAAACTGCAATATCTGGTGATTTGTAAGATCTATAATCCACCACATCAGAAACAATAACATAAGGAGGCAATCCGAAAACAAATTTGTATCAATAATTGCAGCAATATTCTCCACTATAAAAAAGGTTCTCATAAGTGATTGCATCAGGAGAAGTTAGATAAAACAATATCAACTTGCATATTTATTGTGACGGAATGGAAAGGAACATAAACAAAAATGAGTGATCCACTATAATAAGGGTGGCAAGCAATAAGGCATAAGGAAAAACTGGGCTACACAGCTAGATAGGTACGAAAGCTGAAATGACAAAGATTAAACTAGAAGTGATGTAGTACTGGCTAGTTGTGTGTGACAAGTAGCAGTTATCAAAGAAGGAAAGGTAAAAAAGGGGGAGTGCAATGAAGAAGGAAGTAGTTAGGGTATTCTAGGTGCAGAAGTGTGGGAACAGGAGTAAAAGAAGAGAAAGAGATCAAATGTTGAATATTCACAGAAGATCCAAAGTTAATGAAATGTGTAATAAATCTAGAGGATTGAGTGTAAAAGTGGGTGAGGAGGGATTGCATTGCTAATCTGCATGATCAAGGTTACAGAAAAGAAGAGGTTCAAGACTCGCATCAGCAGTTACGAAGAAGAGCAAAACTCTAGAGAAACTGATGAGGGAAAGAAACTCTGTCATTTGAGCAAGAAATAGCAGGGGGGGGAACACAACTGACTAACCAGCAGAACAAGAGCAGCGTCCAGACTTTAAAGTTAAGGAGAAGAGTATGAAGCTTTTTCTTGAAACAGTTTTGAGTTTGAGGTATAATTAATCTGTGCTCCCTTTTGGCCTAGTTATATCTCAAGCAGCTCCTCACATTGGTATCTATTTAGGCAACATGAAACTCCTTGTGAGTCAGTTATGCTGGCGGTGTGGCTACCTCCAGATTGTAGAGGCAGAGTCATAGCAAATATGGCTTAGGTATTGGAAGAAACAGGAACCAATAAGGGGTGTCAGAACATTAACAAGAGTTTAAATTTCATTGGAACTCACTAAAGACTAGCCGAGTATATTATTTTTGTGATCTGAGTTTGATATCTTAAGTTAAGGAAACCTGTAAAAATGCTTGCACAAGATATAGGATACAGTGGCATAAAAGAATGAGGAACATGTTGGGATCAATGTAAGTTTTAATACTTGATCTCTTACTTTTTATGATGGATAAGCTTATAAAGGAAGATCAATGGACATGCTAGATAATTTCATACTGGGCTATATTTAAATGAGAAAATAACCTACAGCACACAAGTGAGGTTTGATATAAGGTTGCATTGCATTGAATGTTCAACTGCCTAAAAAAGTGTGAGCTTGACAGATAACTAACTATGGGTGGGTAATATTTATGTAGCTCTGCCTAAATCTGAATACTCAAACAAAAAGTTTATTAGTGGTTTCTACAAATGTATTTATGTAGCTTTATTATTTTTCAGCAACCAGGCCAAATTAAAAAGTAGATATGTTGTTAGGTGTAATGGGGATATTGTGATGTGACTCCAAGTGATATATCTTTACATTAGAAACAAAAAACAGAAAATAAAACAAAGTTAAGACATTTGAAGAGCTGGTGGAAGGAACGGGGGTAGGAAAGCACAATTAGAGCAGAAAGAATTTACTTCTAATTGAATATATTATCTCAGAATGTGAATGGTTTAACTAATGCTAACAAGTTCGACAGAGTGCTAGCATATATCTGTAAGAGTAATGTATAGGTTATAATTCTATAAGAGACATGCAGAAAGAACATGAACTAATAAAAACAGACTGACTGGGAATGTTTGTAATGTTTAAAAGTAACTAGTACGGTAGGCGAGTGACATTAGTAAAGATATATATCCCCAGAAATCTTAGATTTGGAAAATAAAATAGTTGATAGAGAACTTGTGACTTTTCAACAAGATAAGAGATTGGAATATCATTTCTAATAAGGAGAATGTTCAGGTAGACCTAGTCTACAGGGGGTTTCAGTACAGGGCAACTATCTAGATAAATATATGACTGTTTTTAGCTTGGTAGATGTAATTAGGAGATGACCTAGTGATATGGCATATACATCTTTAGGACTAGATTAGATAAATACTATGTGCCAAAGCAGCATTTATACCTGATGCAAGATGTGAACATCCCATCATATAATAATTAAAATCCAATTAATAAATGCCATGAAATGTATACATGTATTCCTTGGCAAATGACTTCCCTTGTCACTATCACATTGACAACATAACCTTAAAAGTTGATTCTATAGTCAGGGATCTGGGAACCTATGTCAACAATAGGGTTGCCATCTTTTGTTGTTGCTAAACCTACCAAGGTCGCACCCCTTGCATCACCTGTAACCCTGTCCACTTCCTCCCCTCTCCCATCTACATTCTGCCCATTTTGTGATGTCATCATGACATCAGCAGTTGGGGAGCGCCATTTTTTTCCATTCCTGATGCCTGCTTTCTGCCAATTTACTATGCTTTTCTGTAAAAAAAGCATAGTAAATCTGCAGATTTAACAAATTCTCATAGTCTGTTTCCTTTTTTGAAACAGCATACTAGAGTTTGTACAGTGTTTTCCGGACTACCACACAATTGGTTTGATTTCAGGATAGTCCGGAAAAAAAATGGACAGGTAGCAACCCTAGTCATCAACAATCTGTCCTTTGATCACCATATGCCTACTATTGTAAGGATGCCCTTTTTCATTGAACAGCTTATATCTAAAGTTATGACATCAATGTCTATGGATGTAATTATTCCACTGTAGTCATTTCTCATCAGGCTGATCATTAAATCTAATGCCTCATTTGGTATGTACCTATCCAAATATTTGCCACTCACTACTGGAGTGAGTGCAATGCTTCTTTACTAAAAAAAAATCAAGGCCCTAAAACATAATAATTATGCAGACCTTCTCAAAGCCTTGTCCCTCTTCTTTGTAGCATACAGACAACTAAAAGGTTACCTTTGCCTTGAGTGTAGAGCCTCAACAGATCCTATACAGTCAGCTCTATTACACATTCCCAAGTCTAATGGTTGAATGAACACCTGCTCAAGGATCCCATTCTCTTTTGCAACATAAATAAAACATGTTGGAGGGATAAGTATGTATCACAGCGAATACCTCTTCTATGAAACCATCTTCCACTCAACATAAAGCAAAGTATTTCCTCTTTCTCTATTCAAATATAATTTTGATGAATGGATGGGACTCATAAATGCACCCTCAGTCTAGCACCCATGTCTCTCATGGACAGAGGCAACAAGTACATGTCCCACCATATCCTTGTTCTGCCTGCCTCTGGGTTATTTGCATGCAAAATATACGGGCAAAAAACTACCATGGGAATGTAAGCCTAGACTGTTTCAGATCCTAACTAAAGCTGCTACCTGTGCCTCTGACTTCTACTCACACTTAATAGTTGTAGTGATAAAGCAGTCCCTATCCGCAACAAATATAATGAGAAGTTTAAAAACAAACTCATGTGGTGGAATGCACATATAAATAAATTATATAACAAGAGAAAGAAATTGCTTAATGCTTATAGAAGGTCTCATTCTATCTACTTTAAGAGCACACTTAAACAAGCTAATAAAGATCTTAAGGGAACCGTTAGGAAGCTCAAAGTTAAGTATGAACTTCAAAAAGACACTTAAACCATAAATAACTGCAAATCTTACTTTAACTACATCAGGAAGATAAGAACTAACACTCAACAATGTTTGGAGCTAGTTCACAATAATACTATACTCTCTGACCCAAAGGAAATGGCTAATATCCTAGCTAACAAATTTAGTGTATATTTATCCACCCACAATTATAGCTATCCCACAGGTTCCACAATCCCAGTCACCCCCTTTAATTACTATGGAACAAGTTCTATCAGCCCTTTCAAAAACTAAGAATACTTCATCTATGGACCCTAACAACATACCAGGCTGTCTGATTACCAATGTCAAATATGGCCTTTCTGAAACCTTACTTAAACTCTTTAATCTAAGCCTTTCCACTGGTTACATGCCTGAAGCCTGGAAACAGCCATTCTAATGCCATTACACAAGTGTGGCACAGCCATGGGCCCTGGTAACTCTAAACCCATTAATCTTACTAGCCTCTTATGTAAAGCTATGGAGTACATTATCTCAAGACTTCATTAACTTGAACATTGAAAATCTCTTAATTCTGGACCGTCATCACTTTGGCTTTATCAAAGATCCTCCCTCTTTAACCTCATTAATATCTTCAAAAAAGGAATTGAAGCAGTGAATAGTAGTTATGCAGTGCATACAAGATATCTAGACCTGGCCAAGGCCTTTGACACTATTCCCCATGCAGATATTATTGGTAGACTTGTAAATCTAAATATAAATCCTTATAATGTGCAATGGAAAGAGAACTGGTTGTCTAACATAACTTATGTGGTTAAAGTAGCAGGTGACACTTCTGAAAGCAAAACGTTACCAGTGGTGTACCACAGGGTTCAGTTTTGGACCCTTTTCTATTTGGCATATATTTCTTAGACCTTCAGGCCAACACTTCTGACCTATGGTTAAATAAGTTTGCAAATGAGTGTAAACTAGGTGTTGTTATTCGATCTTCAACTGACTCATAATTGCTCCAACATGGCTTAGACCATGTTAACAATTGGTGCAAGGACAAAAGTCTAAAATTAAATGTAAGAAAATGTAGCATGGTTTACTTTAGTAAACAGAACAGTTTCATTTTACTATAGAGGAGATGTACCCCTCTAATCTGACACTGTTATAAGGGATCTGGATACAGTTGTTGATAAATTCTTATCATTTTGACCATCGTGTCTCCACAGATACTCAGAAAGCCTCTTCTGTGGCCCATCTAATTTCCAAAGGCAGCTCCACTATTTCCAAAGAAGTCATAACTCTTAATTCCCCTTTATTCATATTTTATTAGACCCATTATTGAGTGTAATGCACCTTTTGGCATGCATTTATCTAAACATACCATGCAACTTGAGAGACCTCAGAGATTCATAATAAAAAGGATCAGTGGCCTCAAAAATTGTAGTTATCAGGAGAGACTCAGCCCTTTCTCAGTACTCAGTCTCTTACAGACACCTCTGTGGAGATCTTTGTCCAGCAGTCTGTGCCATGAAAGATCCAACCCTATTTGATCTCCTATTCCTTTGCAGAACTAAAGGTATATCAAATACTATATTAAATGGACTAAACTTTCATTAAGAAATACATAAGACATTGGAATGATAGATGCATAGCCTAATGTATCTTTTACCTCTAGAGCAAACTTCCAGCACATGTAAAGCAGAGTAGCACCCTTGCCATCTTCAAGTAAACCTAGATAATTGGATGGGCAGCTTCAAGTTCTCTCCCACTCTATCTGGTCTAGCCATGCTTGAGGCTAGAAGGAAATTCTGAGTTTTTTGGCTACATTTGAAATGGTCTCCAGACTGATTCCCTAGTACTTACCCAAGAAACTATGGACATATTATGTACAGATAAGTACCTATGACCCTATGCCCTTTCACAAATCACAGTGAAAAAGGATGAAAAGATTTACACTGAGGCTCAATGACATTTTACCAGACACTTATTAAAGCAGACAGATTTTTATGGCTTGGCCAGACCAACAGTTACAACTGATTTTACTGGAATCAGTCATGTACAGCATTGGGATAGCCTCAAATACAAGGTAATAATTTGTGATTTGGTTTCTCTGCAGTCTAGAAAAATATGAAAAGCCAGTCATGGTAAATATTTAAGAGCACTGAACAGAATTAAGGAACTACAGGACTACAGGATAAGAAAAGATCATTGAGTCGGTGGGTGGCGGTGAAGACTGAAGATTATCCCAAAGAATTGGGCAGCAAAATTTTAAAATGGTGATTACCTTTATTTGGGACCAAGATACAGTCAGAATGAAATCAGAACCAAAGGAAATCATGAAGGTCATAGTCAAATATTATAGTTTGCTATACAAGCAGGAGGCGTTTACCAAGATCCAGATGGAACAAACAGGGCAATTTTTAGAGAAACATGCTTACCTACCATAAATCAGGGGACAGATAGACCTGAATGGCAGATATTAAGGTAGCTGGAACTCGAGCAGCTGTTAAAGCACAAAGCATAAAGACAACAGGATCAGATGGTCTAACAGCAGGAAGCTATACTAGTTAGGATATGAAATAAATTATTTAATGCTAAAATTAGAGAGGGTGACATTGCTCCTTCGTGGAGAAATGTCATAATGGTTCTGATACTGAAGAAGGGTAAAATTCTGACAGACCCTTGATCCTATAAAAACATTTTAATATTAAATCATGACTCTAAGGTCTTCTCCACAAAACTGGCAAAAAGGTTGGCAGGTACTCTAGTGAGAACCACAGAGTTAGGCCAATTTGGATTTACAGAAGACAGGTAAATGTCTGATAATATTAATAAAGAATTAATGATTCAGAATGATGCTGCTGAAAATAATGGACTACTAGTCTTGATAGTGAGAAGATCTTTGATACATCACACACACATACTATATATATATATATATATATATATATATATATATATATATATATATATATATATATATATGCATGTATGCATATATAGATCTACTTTGAAATTCCAAAATCCTACAAACACAAAGACGAAAATCCCAAGACGACAATCACGAAATGTGAAATACTGAACTGTGTAAGTTTACCCAGGGCAAGTAAAAACTTGCCCAACACAACACTGAAACACACCACACCCCCGTGCATGCCCCCCCCACCCAACAACTATATATACCAACTCTGAGATCACACTATAGTGAAGAAAGGGCATGTCCCCATGTTGGAAAAGTGTTTACTTGCCCTGGGTAAACTTAATGCGGTTCGGTATTTTCAGTTTTGCAATTGTCATCTTGGGATTTTCATCTTCATACTTGTGGGATTGGGATTCCAAAGTAGACCCATATATGTATCTCTCTTTCTCTCTTTTTACATATATATATATATATATATATATATATATATGGGTCCATTTCTAAATCCCTACTCTCAAAATTCCAAAGTTGACCCATATATGTATCTCTTTTTATATATATATATATATATATATATATATATATATATATATATATGGGTCCACTTCTAAATCCTTACTCTCAAAATCTCGAAATTCAAACTTCCAAAGTAAACCCATATATGTATCTCTCTCTCTTTTAAATATATATATATATATATATATATATATATATATATATATATATATATATATATATATATGGGTCCATTTCTAAATCCCTACTCTCAAAATCTCGAAATTCAAAATTCCAAAGTAGACCCATATATGTATCTCTTTTTATATATATATATATATATATATATATATATATATGGGTCCACTTCTAAATCCCTACTCTCAAAATCTCGCAATTCAAAATACTGAAACCAAAATCTCTAAAGCTCAAAATCCCAAAAACTCAAAATACTGAAACTCAAAATACAGAAAACACACAGTATACCAACACTTGCCATATTCCACCACAAGTACATACTAAAACAAATAAAGCACAAACCATATTGCAGGGGGGCAAGCCCCCCTGCACCCTCCATACCCCCTGCTACTTTACTCCGAGACTGCACTTCACTACACCAAAGTGCAATCTCGGAGTTGATATATTGAAGTAGCAGGGGGTATGGGGGGCAGAGCCCCTCACATGGGGGGTGCAGGGGGCTTGCCCCCCTGCCTATACTTGAAGTGTATTATGTTTTTGTATGTGGTTCTGCTGAAATATAGGTGGTGTTGCTGTACTGTGTTTTTTTTTGATATTTTGAGTTTCAGTATTTTGAGTTTTTAGGGATTTTGAGCTTTAGCTATTTTGGTATCAGTATTTTGAATTTCAAGATTTTGAGAGTAGGGATTACGAAGTGGACCCATATATATATATATATATATATATATATATATATATATATATATGTGTGTGTGTGTGTGTATATGTATATATATATATATATATATATATATATATATATATATATATATATATATAAATACATATATGTATACAGAGAGAGAGGTAGATACCGATATGTGTGGTTTTGTGTGTGTGTGTGTGTGTGTGTGTGTGTGGGACCACAAGGAAGTAAGAGAAGAGCAGAGGAAAGATGAAGAACTAGACAGTAAATGACAGAGTTGGCAGATTCATTTCACTGAGTCTGATTTCACTGAACTGCAGTTAGTATATATGGCACTGTGTAGAGTACTGTAAGGCAAAAGGTATATGCCCTTTTCCCTACTGTAGTGCGATCCTGGAGTTACTATATATAGTTAGGGTGTGTGTGGGGGGCACAGCCCCCCATATTGGGGGGTGGGGGCATAGCCCCACCACTTAGTTTGAGTGCATATTGTCTTCTAGAGACAGTTAGTCATTGGTGTTGTAACTATGCATGTCTATTGTTTAAAATGTATTGTTTCAAAGTTTTTGGTAAAATAGAATATAAAACAAACAAGATGGGGACTACACCCCCCACACACACACACACCCCTAACTATACATACTAACTCCAGGCTTGCACTACAGTGGGGGAAAGGACATATACCTTTTACTTACCTTACAGTACTCTACACAGTGCCATATATACTAAGTCAGTTCAGTGAAATGAGATTCAGTGAAATGAGTTTTCAGTGTTTTCAGCAATGTGGTCGGGGTGAAATGAAATTCAGTGAAATGAGATTCAACGAAACAAAGTAGACCCATACGTGTATATATATATATATATATATATATATATATATATTTATGTTACACACACACAATTTTTATTTATTTATTTTTTTTATTTACTTAGTTATGTATTTATTTATCTAACCAGGGTACTATTTAGTCTAGCTGTTCCTCCTAAGGAACCCTCCCCTTTACACATCCACCAACAAAGGCATCACATAACCTCTAAATAATACATTTTTAAACACTGAGAGTTTACTAAAAGAATGGAAATTAGACTAATAATTAAATGTCTCTAATCTTCTATAACAACACTAATTAAATTACTATAGTTGCAAAAAAAGAATACCCAGAAATACCACAAATTTAATCTTAGAATAAAAAGGATTAAAATAAACAATTCCCAGGGAATTCCTCTTCAGTGGAACAGCCTTCCACTTCACATAAATCAAAGTACTTTTCTTACTCTTTTAAAACATAATTTGGGCAAATATTCATTCATTTATTTATTTATTTATTTTACATTTGTTTACCGGGAAAGTCCAACTGGATGCACGTCCTTTTTCAGCAGAGGCCCGGAGAGAAAAGATCCACAGTTACATAACAAATCATAGAACAATGTATAATAATAATTTGACACAATACAGAAGTAATTCAAAAGAATAGCAAGTAATATAAAAATAGTAGCAAGTAGTACAAAATAATGCAAGAGAGTACAACACTAATAGAAGGAGAGTGAGCGATTGTAATCACATGAAGTGGTAGTAGTAAAACTGCAATCACCATGTCATGGATACCATTTCACATATTGGAGAATAACTGTGAGGTTAAAATAATTCAATACTATATTGATCTGTGATTTAAGCAGGCAGTGGAAATAGAGAGAGCATGTAAAACACAGTTTGAGATAAAGAGAATGCATAAATGATTCCACAGGAGAGATGGTTGTGCCCTTATGTACAACAGTGACCAGTTCCAGTTTAAGAGGCCTGGTGAAGACATTTAAGAGGGATTGTTAGCTACTGAGGAAGGGACATTGGGTGTCCTGTAGGTTTACAGGGACAGAGCCAAGAATTTGAAAGATGTGTTTTTAGTAGCTTTTTGAATTGTGGGTTGCGCAGTTGGAAATAAGATAGCATGGGAGTTTATTCCATAATTTGGAAATGTAGTGTGAAAATAGTGATTCACCAGCTGCATTGTTAGCTTTGGAAACATGAAGGAGGGATTTGTTGGAAGAGTGGAGATGTCTAGAGAAGTTGTATGGCTGTAAGAGGTTATGGAGAGCAGGAGATTTATCTGAGTGATGGAGGATTTTGTGAGCAAAGATAAGTTGATTAAAGTATAGTAACTGCGGAAGTTCAAGCCAGTTTAGTTGTTTACGTGAGGTGCAGTGATGGGATCTATATGAAGCACCAGTTGCAAATTTGGCTATTTTATTGTAGCAAGATTCAAGTTTGATGAGGTTAGTTTTATGGAGGTTGGTTAGTACTGGGGAAGCATATAAGAAAGTGGATAGGGAGTGCGCTCAGGCAGTAGTGGATTTAGTATTTGTGGTTAGAAAGTTATTGTTTCTCTACAGGAGACCAAGTTTCTTGTGGACTTTTCTAATGGTTTGGGCAATATGTATATCAAAATTCAAATTGTTGTCAATTTCAACACCTAGCAGTTTTGTGTGGGTTGAGGGGGTAATGATAGTTTTGTTTTTGGATAAGGTGCTGAAAGATGAGGAAGGGGTTTTGCCTGGATGAAAGAGGAGAAGTTTTGCTTTGTTTGGGTTAAGGATGTGGTGGGAGCTAGTGAGCCAATTTTCAGACAATAAGAACGATTACTGGGTGTGTTTTTGGAGTGTTTGAAGAGAGGAGGCTGAGCATATAAGAGTTGAATCGTCTGCATATTGGAATATGGTGGCATGAGGTGTGGAGGTATGAAGTTGATTGGTAAAGACAGGAAAAGGTAGGGGTACCAGGATGGAACCTTGGAGAACTCCTATGCTAATTGGAAGAAGGGGGGATAGTTGTTGCTGCCATAGGATGGCTTGTTGATGTCCTGTAAGATACTTTTGGAACCTGGAGATGGATGAAGTACAGAGGTTTAGGAAGGAGAGGGTGTTGATTAATTTTGGGTGGTTTACCATATCGAAGGCCTTGGATAGGTCTAGGAAAATAGCAGATACATATTGCCCATTATTCCTGTAATGGTTGACTGTGTTTGTAAAGGACATCAGGGCTGTGGTAGTGCTATGAGAGTGGCAAAAGCCATGCTGTGTATCTGTTAGCAATATTTCACTGTGAAGATAATTCATGAGTTATAGACGGGGGGGAGTAAGATGGCAATAGGGCAATAGTTAGGTAACTCAGTGGAGTTACCTCCTTTGTGTAGGGGTATAATGTGAGAAATTTTCCAAAGAGTGGGGATCAGGCTGTCAGTGGTTGATCTATTTATGAGAAGGGCTACTGGTTAGGCTATTCCTTCTGCTGCAATTTGAAGAAATTCTGCAGGGAGGTTTTCAGCTACTAGGGTAGTTGGTTTAAGCAAATTCACATCAAGGTTTAGCAACCTTGTCCCTTCTAGATATGGGCAAAATGTAAATCTCCCAGCTATCTTTGTACTGTCTAAGTCTGTGTTATATTGCATGTTTTCCAAGGGTACTATAGTGGATGTTGTTCTCTTGATTCATGTGGCTGTAGCCACCCTCACATATGCACACACGTTTTTTGTTTTCTTTTCTTTTCTTTCTTTTTAGTTTTTTAGTTTATCACTTCTTTTGGAAGGAGCTTGCTGTCACCTTGGTGCTAAATAGCCTTAGTGAAGTTTGTTTTCCAACTCCGTGTTCCTGTCTGGATATAGTCTAGGAGTTTATTTGGCATTTATTTTATTAGAACTCTTTCCGTTTCTTATTTTTGTTCGGATTGTAAAACAATGACTGCTGTTACATCAGACTAGCTTTCAGGTGTAGGGCAGTCAGCCATGATCCTTTCTGCTTTTTATGTAGATATTAGTTTTCCATGGGTTAAAGCTGTTATTGAAAAGTTGATATGATGAAGTCCAGTTGGTGGATGAAAAAGCTTACCATAAATTAAAGCTAATTTATTCAGGCGAATAAGCCTTATTGAGTTTGTTTGTTTAGAAACTTCTCAGAAGCGGAATTAACATCAGACATTTTGGACTGTTTATTATTGTTGTTAAATATTGTAATGTTTAGGTGTTTTTATTTTTCATTTTTCACAAATAACAAGGAAGTGAAGTCAGTCCTCTACCTCGACACTGGGGACAGCTATTTCCTCATATCTCTGTTGTGGCTGAGGTAGTATATTTAGAGATGCATGAAAGTGGTATATTTAGAGCTGTATGGAAGTAGCATATTTAGATATTTGTAGAGGTAGTATATATAGAGAGATGTCTGGAGGTGGTATATTTAGAGATGTATGGAGGCAGTATATATTTAGAGATGTATAGAGGTAGACTATTTAAAGATGTATGGGGGTGGTATATTTAAAGTTCTGGGATGAAGGACAAAACTCCTAAATCTTTAAACTCTTCTGCATATTCATGGAAAAGTCATCTTAATTGCAGAAGACATAGATGAGATGGTGGAGGTAGCAGTGGCCCATTATGAGAATAAAAAATAATAATAGAATCCAGTGGGATGAATAGAGTTATTTTAAGACTAGTGAGTGCTGCAAAAGATGATGAATATGATAACATATGGAACAGACTGAGAGCCAAATATCTCAGATTGAAGGTATGTGTGGAAGAACAGGAAAAAGGAGGGTCTGTTCCTATTTTTTGACTTCTTACAGTTTCATTTACAGTTTACTGACCAGACTATTCCACCAACAAGTTAATGGTTGCAATTATTAATTCCAAAGTTAAGGTATTTATTTAACTTTTATTTATTAACCTTAAAAGTGAATTAGTCCTTCTTATATCCTTTTCAACCCAGATCTGTAAGGGTACGGGGAAATGTAATGCATATGGAAAACTTAGATTAGCCAGTTAACCAGTTTGTTTTTGTGGTGTTAGGAAGAGACTGGAATATCTGGAGAAATCCTAGCCAAATACTCGGAGACTATATATAGTCCACATGTATAATGACCAGCAGTATGAACTTGAACTCCAGACTTACAGCTGTGAGGTATATTCCAGATCTCTACTACTATCTTTCCTGTCACATAGTTTACAGGCACAGAGTCATTCTACATGTTCCATGGTTTTGACTCATTTTTTTACACTGCAGTCAGGATTGCTCTTTAAAATAATGCATGAGAATTTGTTCATTAGGGTACCAATTATTAAATATAGGTCACACGTATTAAACTATTTCAAAAAGCCTCATATGCAGCTTGTCGACCATAGGCCTTGTAGGCCTTGCATATATAAAATGAATTCAATATTTTATAATCTTGGTTAAATATTTATACTAGACCCAGCAAAATTATTCACCCTGTGTGTTACAGGAATATATTGGAGGTTCTGTTGATGTACTTCCTACCTCATTAAATGCAATCTCAATATAGAGCACTAAATCTAACAAAGTAACACAATATCTTCCTTTAGTTTAGATAAGATGTATGCTGGTAGTTTTGGTTTCTGTTTGATACACATATAAATTACTTACATGTCAGCAATAATCCAAAGTACCATTTTAGCAAACAAATATTTTCATTTTGTTTTTCAAACATCTCTATTATTATTCCTTATATTCTGTGGAATTCTTAAGGCCTTGCTGCAAGAATAAATGGATTAAATGCAATGTTCAGAATATTCCCTGTAAGCATTAATGCAACAATAAAATATTACCAGAGAAGCAATTATTTTTATTAAAATCTTATTGCACACAAAAGAAACTGCTTTCAGATATATGGTTTTGTCACAATAGTAATAGCCCCTTTGATTTGTATTGTTTCTAAAATATTCAGAAAGTTGTTTACTGATTCACATGCATGGTTCATATCACTCTTTTTAACTGCATACCCCTTCTTCTAGTTACAGCACTTACTTAAAACAGGAATTGGAAGGCATGCATGCATGCATATATTTGTTGAAAGTTATTTTCTTTGTGTTTATGGCATGTATATTTGTGACATTTGACACAGAACACCCTTTATAGTATCATAGTAGTATAAGATGAATCTAGTTAATTAGGAAATCATGTGAAAAGATTAAAGATCTAGTCACTGTGAGCTCCCGGGGGAGGGGTGTGGTGATGAACCTGCATTATTTGGAGGTGATAGCATCAACATGTCTGTTAGTAAGTAACTAACAATGCGCTGATGTGCTTATCTTTTGTCATAATCTTATTTCACTAAAAAAAAAAAAAAAAAAAACTAAAGCTCACTGTCTGCTGTGTTTTCAGTTTTACATAGCTGTTGCCTCCAAGGCATGTGGCTAGACAACTTAGAATTATTTCACATCTTAATAGCTTTAGTCATGCCATCTGACTGAATTTGACAAAGTCAACATTTTATATCTTTAAATTTCCAATCTTTCAAAAATCAGTTTACAGTCACGGCTTGCAACTCCAGTTTCCCTGTCTACAGTAGTAATCTTTATTTATAGTGTCATGCGTAATGAAATGCCTTGTTACAGCACAATGTAACTATGGCTTGAGCACTATACTTTGTTTAATTCCAGAAACAGCAGTAGTAGACCGTAGTGATGAAGTAAACTTTTCTGCTGACACCAAAACTGCCCATTCCACCCTTGCTCCAGGGACTTTATGAAAATGAGTGGTTCATTATTGTTTCTTTCCACTGTTCAGTGCAAGTGCTACATTTGCTGACAAGGTATTGTATTTGATATGTCAGGATTAGCCAGCATAAGCGTCTCTTGCTTTCCTGAAAGAAACTTCAGTTTCCAAGTAGCTGGCACATGTATGCACACTTGCACATTCAATCTCATTGCCTTAGGCACTGGAATATAGTCCATCTACCTTTGCTGAGCGGAAGCACAGTTCATAGATAATGCAGGGTTTCCATACTTTATACCTGTATATCTTTCTTAATTGATATATTTTCTTTCTGAATGATTTTCTTAACCCTTTCGTACTGCTGCATACAAAGTAGTAGCAATGGCTTAAGTTATGTTTTCAAAGTTAGTATTGATCACATTACTATACATACAGTACACACAAGAAAGGATTATGCCAAAACCTTCTTTTGTCGCAATGATAAGATATGTCACAAAATGTAAGTTAAGTATATCTCAGGTACTCTGGTGTATAACAATTAGGTAGTGCCACTGCTGTGTAAACTGCATGAGTTGTATGTGATTTAAGTATTGTAAGTAAGGGTTTTTATATATATATATATATATATATATATATATATATATATATATATATATATATCACATTCAAACCTATAGTGCCTTTCTGGTGCACTTCCAGTTCACACCCATAGCTCCCTATGTAGTCCATAACTTTCCTGGGTCAGGCTTATTTAACTTACCAGCTAATAGTAGGCAATATTAGAAAGCACAAGATGTTACTAATAGAATGATACCAAGACTGTTAATCTAGGATCTTCTGTAGTAGAGAAATTAATCACTGTTTGTTACTTATTATTCATATTTTTATATTTATGTTCAAATGTTCATAACTGAGAGGCTTACATATTATTGAGGGGTATTATGTGATACGACATAGTTGGAGAGAGGAAATTCATTGTCACTGTCCATTTATATTACACTATACCTGAGATTTTGCTAGTTACTTCTTAATAATTATGAAAATAAATAATATTTTCCTATATACTTAATACTTAAAAAAAATGACTTACAAACTGTTGCATGACATTAGGTGAAACATTAGATGTTAAAGAAAACTGTATTTTGTATTTGCACCATAAACTGCTCATCTTGAGAGATATTAAGTGCTATGTATTTTGCTTGTTATAAAATTATATATACGTTTTCATATTTTGCAAATATCTCAATAAACATGCAGTCTTAAAGGAATTTCTTGAAGTCATATGTAAGTTTATTCGTGGCTAACAAAAACAGTCTAACAATATATGCCTAGGTTGTACAGTTTCGAAGATAGGGTCTATATTAAATTCTCGAAAGCCGACAATGTTGAATCTGACATTGCCGACACGAGAATAGTGAAACTGCAGAACATCGTAGAAGTAAACGGAAATCTCCATAAGGGGAGATTTCCATTTACTTCAATGTAGTGTGGTCTCAGAGTTGGTATATTTTAATAGTTGTGGGTTTGGGGGGGGTGCAGGGAGGCTTGCCCCCCTGCCTACACCATTTAGTTTTTTTTTTGTTTTTGTTTTTATTTTTTTTTTCGGAACATTCGATGTTTTAACAGTTCGATCATTAAGGATCATCCTTTAGTGATTCAAACTGTTAAATAGTCGATGTTCCAATATAGACCCTCGAAGATATGATAATTTGTATGTGAAAGTTTAACAAAAAATAAAATTTGGGGGTAGTGTGCATCATAATATATTATAGTATTTATGGAAAAGACTATGGGTGCACCAACTGTTATCACTGTATAGAATACTTCTTACTGTTAACATTACTATTTGTACAGTTTTAGTAGCTTTTACTGCACACAAAAGATTTACATTTGTTTATCTTATGCTTTTTTAAGTTTATTTTTCAAAAAGTGCTCTGGAATGCAAGATATGTGTAGGCTGCTAGAGGTGTGATATTCCACACCACAGAGTTATTAATGAAAAAACAGAATGCAAAATAATGAGGCTGCTGCCCATTTAGTGGGGGTGAGTCGGGCTTGGTACATTTAGAGTCCCACACCCTCAGACCTTTGTTTTGACAAAAAAATTGTTTTCAGTGCAAACCTAAAGCATATAAAAGGCCCTACACTGGCATACAAGATAGACCACCCAATCAGTCTGGCAAATGATAAAAGACCTGATTTCAAGGGATTTAGATGTGTTCACCAAAGTAAAATATTTTGTTTTACATAGTTTGCAGCAGCAAGCATATTGACCATATGGGTAAGTACCCAAAGGTGGTTCACCGTACAAAAAACTTTGCCTGTTTCTCCAAATACAGTCCTTTCATGAATTTACAAAATTATTGGAGATTTACTTATTCTATAAATACATGAAATAATTTCCATTACCAAGTCCTTAAAAAGTTGTTACTTATCAAGTTCTAGTATTGCTTTAGACATTCTTGTATCTTGTAACTGTTATTACCATAAATAGAAATACATTTTATAGGTAGTAACCATAATTTGTATAGGTACTGACAGAGTGCCGAATGATAGGTTTGCCAAAACTCTAGGACATATACTTGATTTTTAATTTGGGAGCAACTTTTTCTCCTGACCTAAATGAACATGTTTGAGCTTATATTTCAAGTTATCTTTATGATTTTTTTGTAAATTTTAAAATATATATTTTATGAAAGTTATCATATCAGTACATATTTATTTGTGGATTTATTAAGTGCTGGTTGCAAGGTCTGTTTTCACCAATAGGTGACAATGCTCACTGTTCTTTGTATTTTTTTTGTTTTTTGAATCGCCATTTATCTGTGTTTATATATAACAAAATGTTTTGCATTTGGGTTTCAAGCCATGATCAATGAAATCTGCCAATTTTATTATGTTTTATTTACTATTTAAAACTGATTTATAAAGAGAATGTTTGGAGTAATTGTCCATTTCATATGTGTTTATGGTCTGTAGACAGATTAGATTTTTTTGGATGGAAATGCAAACATCTAAATTATTTTTTGTTCTGCTGTTTTGTGTGATGATCCATGTTGTTCTGGGTATGTGCCTTGAATGGTGGGCTTTTGGATGTGGTCATGTGACTGATGATGTTTTTCTACTGAGGCCTGAGTTTGTTATAAGTACCTTAGATTTATTTAGTTTGTTTGTTTGTTTGTTTGTTTACTATGGTAGTACACTTATCACAATAGACAATTTTGCAGGCACAACCTGGGTGAAAAAATCACAATATATAAAGTAGAACAAATTCACAAACGTTGAGTAATTACAGACGGTAGAAAATCCCATAGACAACTGAAGCAATATTAAATTATTATTAACAGTGTAGTAAACAAGTGTGAATTAATTTTAGTAGCAAATATGAGAAGGAAGCAGCAGGTGATAACAAAGGGTCAAAGTAGAAGTGATATAAGTAAGGATGGAGTTAGGTGCCGTATCCAATGGAAACGCACTTGCAGTCAGATTTTTAATGGAGGTGTCTTTTGAGTCATGATCTGAAAGAGGGGAAAGAGGAAACTTATTTTAGATGGGAGGATTGCTAGAGTTTGGATGCAAGAATGGAGAGGGAATTGTCAGCACAGTGCAGTTTGGTTTGGGGTGTCTGGAGTAAGGTAATTAATTGTGAGAGGTTAAGGACGTTGTAGCGGGTGGGTAAGGCCAGTTTATAACTAAATGGGATAGGTTATTTTAAGAACAAACTGGCTAGGATTAAAAGGCCCATAAGGGCAGTTAGCCTAGTGCTTACTTATGAACCCATGAGTCTATCTATATTAATTCATGGTACAAACAATTTAAAAATCAGAAAGGCTATCCCAAAATATTGATATTTTATTAAAAATGATAAATTCTTTAGCAATATTGAACCCGATGTTTGTGATTTTGGCTAAAAAAGGACAAAAATCTATGTCAGTTTCCATCTGGATTTAAACCTTCAGTGATCCTAAAGCCAAATTTTACTAGTCTGATTGGAAAACATAGGGCTGTTTCCCTAGAGAGAAGTGTACATTTTGTAAGCACATCTACACAACTAATCATTTTACTTCAACCAACACCAGTAAGATACAAGCTGATAACCTACAACACTGGACAGGTAATCTACATGGTCATCTGTACCTGCAGTGCATTCTATGTGGGACAAGCATTGCTCACAAGGTAACAGAGGATATCACTCCATCTTAGTGAACTTTAGTTTTTCAGAGAAAGAAGTGTACCTTATAAACACTAGTTAATTTAATATGCAGCTCATTTTATATTCATTAGTCTGGGCAATGCCGATGTGATGAGGCTGCACAATCATCCAAGCATCTACTACATAAAAAAGAGAGAGAATGTGGATAGTGATTATAGATGCACTATACCTACCAGGTTTGAAAAAAATTTGTAACTTGATTCTAAATGACTCCAAATGTGGATATGCATAGTATTTTCTTATGTTTGTGATGATAGGAAGTACTGCCACCCATGCCAGGAGAAACAGGGCAGTGGATATATAACATATGCCAGTACAGTTATCTGGAATTTTGTAAATAATTATATGTCATTTGTATATCAAACTGATTTGTACAGATGTTTGTGCTGAAAATGTATTTGTGATGTTTGCTTATGTTAAAATGTATCGACAGTGTGCTCTGCTGGTAGGAAAAGAAATATACATGCATTATTGTAACTGTTTAAATGTATACATCATAACAGCATATATTGGAAGTGAAGATGTTAATATTAATCCACCTGACTTTGCAAAATATTCTTGAAATTAAATGACTTTATGGGTTAAGCCATAAATATGTTATCCCACAGTTTTGAATGGAGCCAGAGATGCAGTGTCTGTGCTAGATAATATTTGGTAGCTCCTGTAGGAAGAGTGAAATGGTTTTATGTTTTTATGACTTACAACAGCTGCACCACATCTGAGCAATGCTCTATCTGTGTGTATTGTAGCACATAGGTGCTAAACCCTAGTAGCCTCTGGCGATGGGAGATAGTGTGGGAAAATGAGTCAGATGACCAGATGTGTGTGATGTCATTCTTTACAGAAATAATGTTTTAATATTAGAAGAGGCTAAAGTCTCAACAGCATTCTGTATTCTGTCTTGGATCTGACAATGAGGACCTCTTGCCTTGCTCTATTCAGTAAATAGGAAAAGTAATTATTTTAGTCAATCAGGAATAGATAGTGAGACTAGCTAAATACTGTTTTTCTATAACTGTGTGAAACTTTTCATCAGTGTTATTTTAAATACTTACTTTTGACTGAAACTCTAGTGTTTACTGTAAATATATATTTAGCATTTTCATGTTATTTTATTATTTATTATTAAATATATTTAAACTTTTCATTGTGGCTGGTCCTTTTAGAAAGTAAATATTTAAGCTTTGAGGGTAGTTGCATATATTTATTTTGCAATAACTCTGACCACTCCTAAAAGCCTTGCTGTTTGGTCAACATTACCATTTGTATTAATTTTAATTTCACTCCTTATAATTGGGTACATTTGTAAGAGCCTTAAAGTAGCTGTCAGGGGTTCTGGTGACATTTATAACTACCTTATAGTCTGGGCAGAAGGGGGCACAGTAGGTGAATCTGTGCAAGCCTTTCTTAGGTGTGTGTGTCTTTGTGTGTGTGTGTGTGTGTGTGTGTGTGTGTGTGTGTGTGTGTGTGTGTGTGTGTGTGTGTGTGTGTGTGTGTAAATAAAATCTCAAAGAGTGTGTGTGTGTCTCAGCTGCTTGGAGCAGACACACAAAGCACTAGTTTCATAGACAGGATGTGGGAGGACTTAGCTTGGAACCTCAGCTAAGGACTCAACTCTAAGCTGTGCCAGTGGGGAGTCCTATTGGAGGTCTGTACAGATATAGAGAGGAACCAGCCCCCCAACTGAGCATGTTCTCTGGGTGCTCGTAATGGAAACGGTGCTTGATGCACCTGTTAATACTGAGTTTATCCATTTGTATTCCAAGTGAATGTCCTTCTCTAGTGTCAGTGTTGAGGATTCAGTCTCTTTGATTACTGGCCCAGCATGGGGACATCACATATTGGTGAGCAGTGGTGTGGACATTGAACTTCTGTAGTCTTTAAGCAGTTGTCACTAAAGGTGTGCATTCTCTCAGCAGCCACACAGTGAACATTCAGAGTTTCATATGACAACAGTTTTTTTTTTGTTAGTTTAGTTTAGTCAGGGACAGCAGGCAAAAATGTCAGCAGAGGATTATGGCAAACTGAGAAATAACCAGTTGGGAAAGGTGTGCAAAGCCAAAGGACCAGTGTATGCCAGCCTGACTAAAGAGGAAATGAT
This sequence comes from Protopterus annectens, assembly GCF_019279795.1. Lineage (NCBI taxonomy): Eukaryota > Metazoa > Chordata > Ceratodontiformes > Protopteridae > Protopterus > Protopterus annectens. Next base: position 282,802,730 of record NC_056742.1, on the reverse strand, counting down.
TTCAGTCTTAGTCACATCTCAGAACAGCATCCAGGAGGATAACCAGTGTTGTGATGGGAATTTGCAGCCCTCAGAAACAAAATAGTTCAACTTTTCCTCATAGGACTTAAAAATCCATCTGGAGTTAAAGAGACTTGAACTGGAGACCAGATGTTTGAAATTTTATAAGCAGAGAGATTGCAGTAAATGGAGGCTGAAGAAAATGAAAAGCAGAGTCATAATGTGAGAGAGATGCTGTCTCTTCGCCATGGTCATGGAGTTAATGGGGAGGAGAGTAACCAACCCCCAAAAGCAACAAAGGTCAGTAAATTTCTTTCACAATTTACAGAGGGTGATCATTTTGATAGTTTTATTCTTATATTTGAAAGAGTATGTAAACAGTATAATGTTGAACAAGGGCTCGGTATGGTTCTTGACCCCCTTATCCCATGGTAAAACTGTAACTGCTGTTTCTAAATTGTCTGATATTGATTGTTTAATCTATGAAAAAGTCAAGAAATGTTTACTTGAATGTTTTAACACCTGAAGCTTACAGGAAAAAAAAGGTTTTGTGAGAATAGACACAAGGCAGATGAAAGTGTGTGTGATTATATAGCTAAGTTAAACACTTATTTTCATAGGTGGGTAAGTGTGTGTCAGGTCACCACTTTTGAAGAGCTGGCAGACCTTTTGGTGAGGGAACAAGCCCTTAGCACTTTGCCTGAAGACACGAGACTCTGGTTAGCAGACCGAGAGTGCACCTCTGCAGATGAGCTGGGGAAAAAGGGAGCTCTCTACTTGGCAAGCAGACCATCACTACACAGGAAAGGAATACCCAGTACTGCACATAAATATAAGGGATCTCATGGTGGGCAGTCTAAAACACCCCAACTGAGTCCACCAGTAACAGGGGAAGCCACTAGTTCAGGTACACGGCCAGGATCAAAGGTTAAATGTTTCAAATGTATCCACTGGGACCATGTAGCATATAGATGTCCACAGAGGCAAGGTGGGGAACAAAAGGTGGGAGAGCCAGCAAGTAAGAATAACAGTATGCCAGTGGTAAGTTGTCTGGAGACAACAGGGCTACCAGACTGTCACAAGAGGTTATACTCTTTCTTAGTGGATGGAAAACAGGCCACTGCTATGAGAGAAACAGCCTCTGACATAACCATTGTGAAGCCTGCAGTGGTTAAAGAGGAGCAGTACTTGTTTGGGCAGTCCACTCCAGTTAAAGCTTTAGGAGGGACCCCATTACCAATGCCTTTGGCCAGGGTTCACCTTGATTGAGAGGGTGGAAACAGAAGCAAGCAAGTAGGTGTGTTTGAGGATATCTCTGCAGATGTCTTGATAGGGAATTATTTTGATAATGCAGTACCTTGTGTGCATTCAGTTACATGCAGTCATGCTTGGAGACAGGCATGTGGATATGGTAGCCTAGTGGAGACACAGACAGACCTCATACATGAAGCCAGGGCTGGTGAGGTGGCTATTTCAGGAAGGGGAGCCACCATGTAACAATGATCCTGAAGGTGAGCCACATTTTCCGGTAGGCACTGATGTTCCCTTGAACAGAGTGACTGCAAGGGCAGAGGTAAGAGGTAGTACCCAGGCTGACAGTGAAGCACTGCTATTAGAGGATACCAGACTTCCTGTGGAAGGGGAGCTGGAAAGAGTCACAAAAGTAGAGCTCAGACAGGCTCGGCTGTCAGACTCTACACTAAGAGGCTTAAGGGAGGTAGCTAGAGAGACACCTGATTCTCAAGGAAAAGGGGAGTCTATATACTCGAACAAAGGGTCACTGTACAGAGAGTGGACCTTTGAGGGAGGGCTACAGGGTGAGGCGCTACAGCAGTTGGTAGTACCTAGAGCCTACCATCTGGCAATTCTAGCCATAGCCCATGACATTCTTTTGCAGGTCATATGGGCATTAAGCATACCAAGAGACGTATTATGCAGAACATTTATTGGCCTGGGATTGCAAGGGCTGTAACAGGGTACTGCAGGACCTGTAAGCAGTGTGAAAAAGTAGGCAAGGCAGAAGAAAGGCAGGAGACAAGGTCAAAGCACATGAGATGACTTTGCCTGTGATTGAGGAGCCATTTCAGAGAGTATCTATGGATATTGCGGGGCCTCTGAGTAGCCCAAGTTCCACAGGGAAGAAGTATATCCCAGTGGTAGTTGATTATATTACCAGATACCCTGAGGCAGTGGCTCTGTCCTCCATTGAAGCAGAAAATGTGGCAAATGCTTTGTAAGAGATTTTCAGCAGGGTGGGTTTCCCAAGAGAAATGCTGACTGATAGAAGTGCCAATTTCATGTTAGACTTTCTGGCTTGTCTGTGGAAGCACTGTGGGGTGAAGCACCTAATGACCACCCCCTACCATCCTCAGACTATTGGTTTTGTGGAGAGGTTAAACTCCACACTAAAGGCCATGTTATGGGCATTTGTGACCAGTTTAAGAGAGAGTGGGACAAATATTTGCCCCATCTGCTCTTTCTTTACAGAGAGGTACCCTAAGAATCCACAGATTTTTAACCCTTTGTGTTCTGTTTGGGCAAAGGGTGAGGGGACCTTTAGATTTGATTTGTGATGAGTGGGAGGGTGAGTGTGAATCCCTCAAGGAGTCTGTTGTGGCATATGTCCTAAACCTCAGAACAAACCTCAGGGAGCTCATTGGCTTGGCCCAGGAGAACCTGGCAGGAGCTCAAAAGCAGAAAAATGTCTGGTATGACAGGAATGCTTGAGCCAGAGAGTATTCTGTGGGGCAGCAGGTGATGGTTCTTATTCTTGTCAGACACAATAAGCTGCAGGTAGCTTGGGAGGGACCCTTCAAAGTTGTAAGGAAGGTCAGTGATATTAACTACCTGGTAGAACTGCTAGGCAGGAGGTAGGGGCCCAAATTATACCATGTTAACATGATGAGACCATACCATGGTAGGGAGGCCCTGGTGCTATGTATTTGCAGTAGGAGTCTGAGGGGGATATATGGCTACAGCAAGCCAGTCAGCAAAATCCCAAGTTACTACTAAGCCTAGGGTTGCAAGCATATGATATGACAGTGCACCACTGTAGTGGGGTTAGCAATGCCAAGGCAGAAGGAATTTCAAGACAGGGTATTGGATAATGTAGTCCCAGATAGGCTCATTCCTCTCAAGCAATGTTTATCAAGGGGCACTTGAAAATCTAGTTTGAGTCTTCAAAGGGGGTAGAGGTGTGACAATAGGCATTACTGCCAGCCATGCCAGGAGAAATAGGGCATTGGATTTGTATAATATGCCAGCACAGTTAGCTGGAATTTTGTAAATAACTATATGCCATTTGTATACCAAACTGATTTGTACAGATGCCTGGCTGAAAATGTATTTGTGAGGTTTGCTTGTGTTAGAATGTATCAACAGTGTGCCCTGCTGGAAGGAAAAGAAGTGTACACGCATTATTGTAACTGTTTAAATGTATACATTGTAACAGCATATACTGGAAGTGAAGCAGTTAATCTTAATGCACCTGACTTTGCCAAACATTCTTGAAATTAAATCACTTTATGTGTTAAGACATAAAGATGTTATCCTACAGTTTTAAATAGAGCCAGATACAGAATGTCTGTGCTAGAGAATAGTTGGTAGTTGGAAGAGTGAAAATGCTTTATGACTTCCAGCAGCTGCACCACATCTGAGCAATGCTCTATCCGTGTGTATTGTAGCACATAGGTACTAAACCCCGAGTCAGATGACCCGATGTGTGTGATGTCACTGTGCAGACATAATGTTTTAATATTAGAGGAGACTGAAGATTTAGCAGCATTCTGTATTCTGTCTTGGATTTGACAAGAAGGACCACTCACCCATCTTGCCTTGCTCTATTCACTAAGTAAGAACAATAATTATTTTAGTCAATCAGGAATACATAGTGAGACTAGCCAAATACTGTTTTTCTATAACTGTGTGAAACTTTCCATCTGTGTTATTTTTAATACTTCCTGTGTCTGAAACTCTGGTGTTTACTGTAAATACATACTTAGAATGTCAGCAAAAGTAAATTAAGGCACCAAAGTTACACACTGGAAATCATTCACTGTACTTTATTGCAGAAGACAAATGGTAAGCGCTTTCACAACTTAATGTTGCTTCATCAGACCACATCACTACAACTGATGCTTGGTTAAATACTAGGACAATTAGTATGACATCACAATTTAAAGAGATATTACTCCACTAACATAAGAACATATATCGATATCCATAAGAAAAATGCATAAAATATATAGAAAGGTGTGTATTTACACACAATAATATTTAAAAAAGGGGGAATGTCATCCCTGATGGTTATTAAAATATATATATATATATATATATACATATACACACACATTTTGTGCACATATAACCATAATAGTACAATAAAAAATATATAAAAAACTCATATTTAGTGTTTAAGGTGCTTTGCCTTAAGGTAAGGAACTAATGAGGTGCAGCCATTCAAACCAGGATATATATCTGCTTGTAATTTAGTGATCCATTGTTGTTCTAATTCTTCAGTGTGGTTTTCTACATCACCACCTCTGTTTGTCCTTACTATTTGTTGTAAGATTAAAAATGTAAAACAATGACTACTGTCAGTATTCAGGACATGATTAGCTAGAGCATTTGATTGCTTCTGGTTCCGTATGTCCCTTATATGTTCTAACATTCTTTCTTTAAAGCTTCTATTTGTTCTGCCTACATAATAGGCATGGCATGCTTGGCAAAAACAAAAATAAACAACATCGACACTTTTACAATCATAGTAATTCTTCATATAAAGTTTAAAACATTTCACAGGATGAATGTACTCATTTTTAGTGTAGACATGCTGACAAGCAGCACAATTCCTGCATGGGAAGGTGCCCTGTCTGTTTGAGAGATTTTTTCTAAAAGACTGATGCTCTCTATTACAGAGCTGCTGCTTTAAAGACACATTATTTCTAAAACTGAAGTTTGGGGTGTCACCAACTGTGGAAACCAGACCTGGTATTTCATGTAATAAGTGCCAATTCTTAATAATTTCCGTATACTTATTGATGTCACTTGCAAATCTAAACACTATTCTAAACTTATTTCTATCAATACTTGTATCATAAGATATACTTGTATCAGCACTATAAGAGCTCATGTATGGTTTACATCTTGTAGATCTCAATTTCCATGCATCTGCTATCGCTCTAGTGATTTCTGAGCTAGAATAGCCTCTTGTTTGAAATTCGTCTTGTAACTTATTTAAAGCAACTACTGCCTCTTCATCATTATTATGTAGGCGTAGGGTTCTATAGACTTGTCCTTTGAGGACATTTCTAGGTATGTGTCTCGGGTGCATGCTTGACCTGTGAAGACAGGCATTTGTTCTTGTGGGTTTGTGATAAATACTGGTTCTTATCTGCTTTAAATCAGTAAGGGTGACACTCACATCCAAGAAATCAACACATGTATCAGAAAAAGTAAAAGTAAACTTCAAAAAATCTGTAGTACTATGCAGGTAATCAATGAAATTACTGATATTTTCACCATGCCCTTTCCACAAGACAAAAACATCATCCACAAAACAGACGTACCAGAGAATGGAGCCAAAAAATGGGTTAACATCTGACAAAACATATTGTTCTTCCCATCGTACTAGTGATAGATTGGCGTAGCTATTTGCACACGAAGTGCCCATAGCCACGCCAATCTTCTGTAGAAAAAATTGATCCTGAAAAGTTACAATGTTATTTTCAAGTATAATCTCCAATAGTGCACAGACTAGCATAATCTTATTAGTAGTCAGCTTCTTATTCATATCGAGGAATTCTCTTATTCTATCAATACCCCAAACATTTGGAATACTAATAAAAAGAGATTCAATGTCCATGGTAAAGAATACAAATTCTTCATCATTATCAATGGTTTCCATTCTATTTTACAACCGCTGTAAAAACATTTTTGTGTCTCTAAGAACTGTATAACAACTATCCAAGAACTCATGTAAAATGTCTTCTACATAAATAGATAGAGGCTCAGTGCACCATCCTGCTCCTGATACGATGGGGCGTAAAGGAGGAACCGTGGGATGTTTATGGATTTTAGGGAGTCCATAAATCCTAGGAACTAGAGGTTTTTGTACTGAAAAATAATTGAATAAGGATTCATCAGTTAATCCTGTAATCAGTAAATCAAACACTAAAAAAGACACTTTATCAGTGATAGCAATTACAGCTGTTTTTGTCAGCATCTGATAGGTACAAGTATCTAATAGCAAAACCTTCATCTGGTTAACATATAAATCTTTGTCCATTAATACAATTTTACCACCTTTATCTGCTTGTTTAATAATAAGAGAATGTAAATCCTGCAATTCATGTAGAGCCCTATATTCTTCTGTATTTAAATTATGAAAGGTGCAGCCTTGCGTACCAGGAGTATAAGCTTCATTAAAAGCATTTTCACAGATATCTAAAAATCTTTGTATGCCTGGAGGGGTGGGAGGTACAAAAGTGCTAGGTTTCTTGTATATATTTACATTGACATTTTCATTATTATGAAACATGCATTTTAATGATAAATTCCTACCAAGCAATTTCAAGTCTGTTAGCATTTCAGTTAAATCTGCCTTCTTGGCAGGTATAAAAGACAAACCCTTATTAAGCAAACTGTTTTGTTCATTAGTTAGAGTAAAGGAAGAAATGTTAACAATAAGGTCAATTTTTACATCCTCCTTTTCTTTGAAAAGTGTGCAGTTCTGTCCATTTGATATTCCCTTGCTGTCTTTCCCATATTGGGATTGCTTTTGGCTCGAGCTCTGAAAGGAAGAGCTGCTTTCAAAGTGAATTCTCCCACTTTCAAATTCTCTAAAAATACACAAGTATCTGTAGCATTTGCTTGTGAAGTGTCTATTGGAGTCTTACGTATAGTGTTTGCATTCCTTCGTTCTTCTGACTTCGAATTTTTATCCATATTCGATGTAGATGTATTCCCATTCACTATAGAAGCAAAAGATGCAACTTGGAGAGTAGGAACACTAGAATTTATATGTTCTTAGTCAGTTTGTTGTATTGCTTTCACTCATCTCAATAGCTTTAAAACAGGAAGTGGAAGCCTGTGTCTCAGTATTTAGTGTCCTACTAGTTCCTCTGTTCACTGTAGCAGGATTATACAAAGGGGTTCTATTTATAGGGTCTCTTGGCCATGAGAAGACATTATTGTTGCTAAAATCAGTTTTATCTCTGTTTAATTTATTTAATTTAACATTTTGAAGCTTTTTCTCATAGGCACTAATGCTTTCATGCAACTGGCCCATTTTATTAAGGGTAATAGTAGCAGGAAAGGTTACAGATATCTGGTTTTCTAGTGTCACAATTTCAGTTTTCAGCTCAGTGTCAAGAGGTGTAAAAAACTCTATAAGGAGCTCTATATACTTGGAGCTAAAAGATAAATTCAATTATTGCCACTTACGTAAGAGTTCAGGATATGTATTCCCATAAGTTGGCATATTTAAGATATGTAGACCTCGAGGTATTACTTTAGCTTCCAATGAATCTTGTAGGTGTAGTCTTTGCCATTGTAGTCATTTGTACTTATATAGAAGGTTTTCTAGCCCCCTATATTGTGCCTGAAACTCAAGCATTTTTTCCATCTCTGAACCAATATCCACTGTATTTGCCTGTATGTCAGCATTTAATAATGGATTCACTGGTACTTCAAGAAGCTTTAAAAATCGACGATGCTCATTAGATGATTCTTGGTTGGTATCCATGTCCATATTATATCCACATGCAGTGTGTCCTTAGCCGAATAAAAAATAGGAACTGAAGATGCAAAAAACAAATGGCTGCAGGTACAGTGAGGTGCCCAAAACACACAACAACAGCAAAAGTAAATTAAGGCACCAAAGTTACACACTGGAAATCAGTCACTGTACTTTATTGTAGAAGACAAACGGTAAGCGCTTTCACAACTTAATGTTGCTTCATCAGACCACATCACTACAACTGATGCTTGGTCAAATACTAGGACGATTAGTATGATATCACAATTTAAAGAGATGTTACTCCACTAACATAAGAACATATATCGATATCCATAAGAAAAATGCATAAAATATATAGAAAGGTGTGTATTTACACACAATAATATTTAAAAAAGTTTAATACACAATAATATTTTAAAAAGGGGGAATGTCATCCCTGATGGTTATTAATATATATACATATATATATATATATATATATATATATATATATATATATATATATATATATATATATATATATATATATATATATATGTACATATACACACACATTTTGTGCACATATAACCATAATAGTACAATAAAAAAATATATAAAAAAACTCATATTTAGTGTTTCTATATATTTTATGCATTTTTCTTATGGATATCGATATATGTTCTTATGTTAGTGGAGTAATATCTCTTTAAATTGTGATGTCATACTAATTGTCCTAGTATTTAACCAAGCATCAGTTGTAGTGATGTGGTCTGATGAAGCAACATTAAGTTGTGAAAGCGCTTACCGTTTGTCTTCTGCAATAAATTACAGTGATTGATTTCCAGTGTGTAACTTTGGTGCCTTAATTTACTTTTGCTGTTGTTGTGTGTTTTGGGCACCTCAGTGTACCTGCAGCCATTTGATATTTAGAATGTACTTGTTCTTTTATTATTTATTATTAAATATATTTAAACTTTAAATTGTGGCTGATCCTTTTAGAAAACTATTTAATCTTTGACATTAGTTGTATATATTTATTTGGTGATACGTCTGGCCACTCCTGAAAGTCTTGCTGTTTGGTCAATATTACCATTTGTATTAATATTAATTTCACTCCGTATAATTGGGTACCTTTGTAAGAGCCTTAAAGTAGCTGGTAGGGGTTTTGGTGGCAAGTTAAGATGCAAGAAGACAAATATCCTGGCATTAATGAAAATATCTGTATAAAGTGTTGTTTAGAATAGCATATTTGTTAATACTGGCCGGTTTACAAACAACATTTTAATTAATTAAATGTGTGCTATAGACTGAATTGGAACTATTAGTTGATTGGTCAAGTATTTAAGTGCTAATTTTTACCAGTGTATTTAAATGTGTTTTTTACTACACTTTTTATTTTGATGAAGCCTTTGGATGAAAGCACTAAATCTCTGTGTATAAATACAAATTATTTTACACATGGTGTTTCTGCTACCTTTCATTGAATGTTTTGTTTTTTTTTTTTTTTTTTTTTTGTTATAAATGTGCAAGGCCTTCATTTAGGGGGTTAAAGGTCCCTATTGTAAGTGTTGCTCTTGTAAACTTAAAATGCTGTTAAAATAGCAGGATTTATGCTATTGTGCATTGACTGGTGGATATTCTGAAACTGTAATGCATTGTCATTATTTAGTGATGTCACACCTCAATCAGAAAACTATAAATTTTATGACGGACAGACCTAAAATATGAGGTAACGTTTTTCACATTGTGAAAATCTGGACACTTAAAATGAAACACATACTAATAGAAGAAAGTCCAGTTGCATTTCAGCAGCCAAATTTTTTTCTATTGGTATATGCTCGATTTACAATGGGCACATTGGTTGGGCTAACCAATCAGAGTGCATATTTTTGAATACTAACAAGCTACCATTGTATAATTTATATGTTACCTTCATTAATACCTTCTATAATGGCAATTCATATGTCCTTTTCTATGTTTGCCATGAACCATTGTTCAGTTTCATTGAGTTGTGACCAAAGCACACTCACCTGTCGGTATTACATACTGTATACTTATAGAGTGTCAGGTATAGTTGCCCATGGCATCACAAATCTTGAAAATTTTCTAAGAGTAATATTAGCATACATTGATACCGATATATCACACTCCAGAATTTGGAATCTTGAATATTCTGTGCTTAGTACAAACACAGTATTACTGCTCTACAAAAGCCAGTAAAATTATGTGTTGGTGTTCATCCAACTTTGTTTATGTACTAATGAGCCACATAAGCTAGTCAAGAGATGTTTGTTTCTCCATTGTATCACCCAAGGACACATATAGTAATATATTCTGTAAGGAGAAACTTGGCAAAATAACAACAAACAGGCACACTTATATCTATCCAAAATCAGTGGGTTTATTCAGATAAGCATAAAAAAATGAGTTAATTTTGTCAAAACAGAAACCAGATTGTTGAAAAACAAACAGTAACTTGGCAGAACAGTTTTTACTACAAAAAACAATTTAGTTCATTGTTTGCTTCAGCAGCAGTGCTTGATTTAAATGTGAACACAAGTTTTTTAAGTCTGAAAGTCTTAAATGCAGCTTATAAATTAATTGTACTCTTACAATAAAATTTACCAAAATCATATACAAGAGACAGTTCAAAGTCTGTTTTCACCAGGACATCCTTTAGTGAAAACATTCTTTTCTCTGTACTATAATGATTAAGCAATCAAATACTTTGTAAAGTTGGTGTAGTATAAATGCTTTTACCAACAGTTCTCCAGTTACCCAACTCTGTGTATCAGCTGCCAGGACTTCTACTAACAGTACTGAACTTCAACCAGGATTCTCATTTCAGAACTGACATCTCTAACCTTGGCATCTCTCCTTTCAAAAAAAATACTACAGTCTCCACTGGACTCTAAAGTTAATTGCTTCTGCCATAGTGCAGTTTCTCCAGCCTTATAAAGTTGCAGGTGAACATCTTCTTTACTTTACTTTGGCTGAATTTATCTTGCTTCAAAGGGGCCAGTCCCTATTCTTTGCCTGTGTACATTCTCCCTTATACAAAAACTCCTATTCTCCCCCTCTGCTGTATACTCTGTTTCACTCTAATTACAGTGCTGTTTTACTAGATGTCCTTAACAATAGCACTGAGCAATCATGATCTGTTATGGATGACCCCCCGAGCTTCAACTCCCTGTCTTCAAGTCTACCAGAAGGTCTGTGAGCCCTGGATAGACCATTTGCATTATGATTGTGAAAACTGAGGTAGTGTTCAGTATGAAAAGTGGAAAGACTGGAGTGCTAGGGCCCACAGGCAGAACTTAATATTGCCTTTCTTCTGTTAGCGAAGGAATTGAAGGGGACATGATCCATAACCAATGTGAACTCTGTCTAACAGACATCACCACAGGGACTCTACTGTCCACGTTATAACTAAGCATCCCCTCTCAATTGTGGAGTATCTTTTCTTAGCTTTATTCAGCTTTATGTTCAGATAGCAAACTGTATGTTGTTCACTTCCTAGCTTCCAGGTAAGCACTGCCTCTAACCCAACCTCTGAGGTACAGCTGAAAACCAGGAATGATTCGGAAAAGTTAGAGAACTCTATTCTCCCCTCATCACATTCTTATGTCTACCTACATCATTCTGCCCTCTTTCACTTGATCAAGTTCATCATGTGGAAGAAAACAGGGGAATTACTTTTCTAGACTAGCCTTCAAGAACTAACATAGCATTTATCTCTTTTTTCTTTCTTTTTTTTTTTTTTGGGGTGGGTGCTGGACATTCCTTCACAGTTTCTAATTTATGTTTTTAGGGCATAATTAACACCTCCCAATTATGTACCCATGGTATCTTTCCTTGCTCTTTCCAACTTTACATTTTGGAGCATTGGTAGTATATCTGTACTACCTTAATTAGTCCAGTGGCAATTGAACTTTGGTAAAGTGAGAATTTTAGTCATCTGAGTGCATGACCACATAATTGATGGCACAAAACTCTTGCAGCATCAATATCTGGTCTATCAGTCTTATAGTTCATAGATCATAGATTGGTACTAAGCTAACTGCCATTGTGGACCATTTTAAGCCAGGCCAATTATCCCATGTGAGAATCAAACCCTGTACTTTATGTTTGTAAGATAAACTCCTTAACATGACAGCCTCCTACCTACTGTCTTTAGAATGTGGTTGGGCTTCTATGGAGACCAAAGGGGAGGATGGTAAACTGAATAGACCATCTTCAGTAGAAAACATAGCCTTTTCCTTAAACTCAACAATTAATGGAACCTGCCAATATACCATCATCAAATCCAGAGTAGTAAAAAACTCTTTGCTCTCTCCACTACTATTTATTTATTTAACATGTGTTTACCAGGGAAGTCCAACTGGCCAAATTTGCCCATTTTTAGTTGAGGCTCAGGTAGAAAAGCTCCACATAATAACAACATAACAGTCAGTATTTTAAACAATAGTGAAATGATCAGATAAATGATAGCAATAAATCACATAATAACATATTACAGTTCAAGTAATAAGGCTAACAGGATCACTTAGTAACACATATTTTGACAGTTACACTAAGTATCAAGAAATCATTCTTAAGATATAGTGTCTCAGAGACACAATGTCTTAATATACAATGGAGTAGTGTCTCAGATATACCTGTTTGGTACTGTAAATTATGCTTCATGTTGTTATACTTACAATCACATGGGATCAGTAAGCAAACAGAGATATATTGAAAGTGGAGAGTAGGAAGGGAGAGGGTGAGGATGGGAGTAAGTAAGGTATTCAGTAAGTATAGAGATATAGTGAGAGTGGAGAACAGGAAGAGAGGGTGAGGATGGGAGTAAGTAAGGTATTCAGTAAGCATAGAGATATAGTGAAAGTGGAAAACAGGAAGAGAGGGTGAGGATGGGAGTAAGTATAGGTATTCAGTAAGTATAGAGATATAGTGAAAGTGGACAATAGGAAGAGAGAGGGTGAGGATGGGAGTAAGTAAGGTATTCAGTAAGCATAGAGATATAGTGAAAGTGGAGAACAGGAAGAGAGGGTGAGGATGGGAGTAAGTATAGGTATTCAGTAAGCATAGAGATATAGTGAAAGTGGAGAACAGGAAGAGAGAGGGTGAGGAGGGGAGTAAGTAAGGTATTCAGTAAGCATAGAGTTATAGTGAAAGTGGAGAATAGGAAGAGAGAGGGTGAGGATGGGAGTAAGTAAGGTATTCAGTAAGTATAGAGATATAGTGAAAGTGGAGAACAGGAAGAGAGAGGGTGAGGAGGGGAGTAAGTAAGGTATTCAGTAAGCATAGAGATATAGTGAAAGTGGAAAACAGGAAGAGACAGGGTGAGGAGGGGAGTAAGTAAGGTATTCAGTAAGCATAGAGATATAGTGAAAGTGGAGAATAGGAAGAGAGAGGGTGAGGGTGGGAGTAAGTAAGGTATTCAGTAAGCACAGAGATATAGTGAAAGTGGAGAACAGGAAGAGAGAAGGTGAGGAGGGGAGTAAGTAAGGTATTCAGTAAGCACAGAGATATAGTGAGAGTGGAGAACAGGAAGAGAGAGGGTGAGGAGGGGAGTAAGTAAGGTATTCAGTAAGCATAGAGATATAGTGAAAGTGGAAAACAGGAAGAGAGAGGGTGAGGGTGGGAGTAAGTAAGGTATTCAGTAAGCATAGAGATATAGTGAAAGTGGAGAACAGGAAGAGAGAGGGTGAGGAGGGGAGTAAGTAAGGTATTCAGTAAGTATAGAGATATAGTGAAAGTGGAGAACAGGAAGAGAGTGGGTGAGGATGGGAGTAAGTAAGGTATTCAGTAAGTATAGAGATATAGTGAAAGTGGAGAACAGGAAGAGAGTGGGTGAGGATGGGAGTAAGTAAGGTATTCAGTAAGCACAGAGATATAGTGAAAGTGGAAAACAGGAAGAGACAGGGTGAGGAGGGGAGTAAGTAAGGTATTCAGTAAGCATAGAGATATAGTGAAAGTGGAGAATAGGAAGAGAGAGGGTGAGGGTGGGAGTAAGTAAGGTATTCAGTAAGCACAGAGATATAGTGAAAGTGGAGAACAGGAAGAGAGAGGGTGAGGAGGGGAGTAAGTAAGGTATTCAGTAAGCACAGAGATATAGTGAGAGTGGAGAACAGGAAGAGAGAGGGTGAGGAGGGGAGTAAGTAAGGTATTCAGTAAGCATAGAGATATAGTGAAAGTGGAAAACAGGAAGAGAGAGGGTGAGGGTGGGAGTAAGTAAGGTATTCAGTAAGCATAGAGATATAGTGAAAGTGGAGAATAGGAAGAGAGAGGGTGAGGATGGGAGTAAGTAAGGTATTCAGTAAGTATAGAGATATAGTGAAAGTGGAAAACAGGAAGAGAGAGGGTGAGGAGGGGAGTAAGTAAGGTATTCAGTAAGTATAGAGATATAGTGAGAGTGGAGAACAGGAAGAGAGGGTGAGGATGGGAGTAAGTAAGGTATTCAGTAAGTATAGAGATATAGTGAAAGTGGAGAACAGGAAGAGAGAGGGTGAGGAGGGGAGTAAGTAAGGTATTCAGTAAGCATAGAGATATAGTGAAAGTGGAAAACAGGAAGAGAGAGGGTGAGGATGAGAGTAAGTAAGGTATTCAGTAAGCACAGAGATATAGTGAAAGTGGAAAACAGGAAGAGAGAGGGTGAGGATGGGAGTAAGTAAGGTATTCAGTAAGCATAGAGATATAGTGAGAGTGGAAAACAGGAAGAGAGAGGGTGAGGGTGGGAGTAAGTAAGGTATTCAGTAAGCATAGAGATATAGTGAAAGTGGAGAATAGGAAGAGAGAGGGTGAGGATGGGAGTAAGTAAGGTATTCAGTAAGTATAGAGATATAGTGAAAGTGGAAAACAGGAAGAGAGAGGGTGAGGAGGGGAGTAAGTAAGGTATTCAGTAAGCATAGAGATATAGTGAAAGTGGAAAACAGGAAGAGAGAGGGTGAGGGTGGGAGTAAGTAAGGTATTCAGTAAGCATAGATATATAGTGAAAGTGGAGAATAGGAAGAGAGAGGGTGAGGATGGGAGTAAGTAAGGTATTCAGTAAGTATAGAGATATAGTGAAAGTGGAAAACAGGAAGAGAGAGGGTGAGGATGGGAGTAAGTAAGGTATTCAGTAAGCATAGAGATATAGTGAACGTGGAGAATAGGGGGAGAGAGGGTGAGGATGGGAGTAAGTAAGGTATTCAGTAAGCATAGAGATATAGTGAAAGTGGACAATAGGAAGAGAGAGGGTGAGGAGGGGAGTAAGTAAGGTATTCAGTAAGCATAGAGATATAGTGAAAGTGGAAAACAGGAAGAGAGAGGGTGAGGAGGGGAGTAAGTAAGGTATTCAGTAAGTATAGAGATATAGTGAGAGTGGAGAACAGGAAGAGAGGGTGAGGATGGGAGTAAGTAAGGTATTCAGTAAGTATAGAGATATAGTGAAAGTGGAGAACAGGAAGAGAGAGGGTGAGGATGGGAGTAAGTAAGGTATTCAGTAAGCATAGAGATATAGTGAGAGTGGAGAACAGGAAGAGAGGGTGAGGATGGGAGTAAGTAAGGTATTCAGTAAGCATAGAGATATAGTGAAAGTGGAGAACAGGAAGAGAGAGGGTGAGGAGGGGAGTAAGTAAGGTATTCAGTAAGCATAGAGATATAGTGAAAGTGGAGAACAGGAAGAGAGGGTGAGGATGGGAGTAAGTAAGGTATTCAGTAAGCATAGAGATATAGTGAAAGTGGAAAACAGGAAGAGAGAGGGAGGAGGAGGGGAGTAAGTAAGGTATTCAGTAAGCATAGAGATATAGTGAAAGTGGACAATAGGAAGAGAGAGGGTGAGGGTGGGAGTAAGTAAGGTATTCGGTAAGCATAGAGATATAGTGAAAGTGGAAAACAGGAAGAGAGAGTGTGAGGATGGGAGTAAGTAAGGTATTCAGTAAGCATAGAGATATAATGAAAGTGGAGAACAGGAAGAGAGAGGGTGAGGAGGGGAGTAAGTAAGGTATTCAGTAAGCATAGAGATATAATGAAAATGGAGAATAGGGGGAGAGAGGGTGAGGATGGGAGTAAGTAAGGTATTCAGTAAGCATAGAGATATAGTGAAAGTGGAGAACAGGAAGAGAGAGGGTGAGGAGGGGAGTAAGTAAGGTATTCAGTAAGCATAGAGATATAGTGAAAGTGGACAATAGGAAGAGAGAGGGTGAGGGTGGGAGTAAGTAAGGTATTCGGTAAGCATAGAGATATAGTGAAAGTGGAGAACAGGAAGAGAGAGGGTGAGGATGGGAGTAAGTAAGGTATTCAGTAAGTATAGAGATATAGTGAGAGTGGAGAACAGGAAGAGAGGGTGAGGATGGGAGTAAGTAAGGTATTCAGTAAGCATAGAGATATAGTGAAAGTGGAGAACAGGAAGAGAGAGGGTGAGGATGGGAGTAAGTAAGGTATTCAGTAAGCATAGAGATATAGTGAAAGTGGAGAACAGGAAGAGAGAGGGTGAGGAGGGGAGTAAGTAAGGTATTCAGTAAGCATAGAGATATAGTGAAAGTGGAGAACAGGAAGAGAGGGTGAGGATGGGAGTAAGTAAGGTATTCAGTAAGCATAGAGATATAGTGAAAGTGGAAAACAGGAAGAGAGAGGGTGAGGGTGGGAGTAAGTAAGGTATTCGGTAAGCATAGAGATATAGTGAAAGTGGAAAACAGGAAGAGAGAGTGTGAGGATGGGAGTAAGTAAGGTATTCAGTAAGCATAGAGATATAGTGAAAGTGGAGAACAGGAAGAGAGAGGGTGAGGAGGGGAGTAAGTAAGGTATTCAGTAAGCATAGAGATATAATGAAAGTGGAGAACAGGAAGAGAGAGGGTGAGGAGGGGAGTAAGTAAGGTATTCAGTAAGCATAGAGATATAATGAAAGTGGAGAATAGGGGGAGAGAGGGTGAGGATGGGAGTAAGTAAGGTATTCAGTAAGCATAGAGATATAGTGAAAGTGGAGAACAGGAAGAGAGAGGGTGAGGAGGGGAGTAAGTAAGGTATTCAGTAAGCATAGAGATATAGTGAAAGTGGACAATAGGAAGAGAGAGGGTGAGGGTGGGAGTAAGTAAGGTATTCGGTAAGCATAGAGATATAGTGAAAGTGGAGAACAGGAAGAGAGAGGGTGAGGAGGGGAGTAAGTAAGGTATTCAGTAAGCATAGAGATATAGTGAAAGTGGAGAATAGGAAGAAAGGGTGAGGAGGGGAGTAAGTAAGGTATTCAGTAGGCATAGAGATATAGTGAAAGTGGAGAACAGGAAGAGAGAGTGTGAGGAGGGGAGTAAGTAAGGTATTCAGTAAGTATAGAGATATAGTGAAAGTGGAAAACAGGAAGAGAGAGGGTGAGGATGGGAGTAAGTAAGGTATTCAGTAAGTATAGAGATATAGTGAGAGTGGAGAACAGGAAGAGAGGGTGAGGATGGGAGTAAGTAAGGTATTCAGTAAGCACAGAGATATAGTGAGAGTGGAGAACAGGAAGAGAGGGTGAGGATGGGAGTAAGTAAGGTATTCAGTAAGCATAGAGATATAGTGAAAGTGGAGAAAAGGAAGAGAGAGGGTGAGGAGGGGAGTAAGTAAGGTATTCAGTAAGCATAGAGATATAATGAAAGTGGACAATAGGAAGAGAGAGGGTGAGGAGGGGAGTAAGTAAGGTATTCAGTAAGTATAGAGATATAGTGAGAGTGGAGAACAGGAAGAGAGAGTGAGGATGGGAGTAAGTAAGGTATTCAGTAAGCATGGAGACAGTGAAAGTGGAGAACAGGAAGAGAGAGGGTGAGGAGGGGAGAAATGGCTTCAGCCTGGTGAGGAGCAGGAGCATAACTAGTTGTCATTTAGGTGGGACTTTAGCAGTTTTTTTAAGTGTGTTAGGTTTGCTGTGTTTAGTATGTTCTGATGGGGGGGGGGCTGAATTTCCATGATTTAGTTACTTAGAATATAGTGAGTTTCCAAAACTGTTTTTGAATTTTGTAACTTCGAGTAGTAATTTTTTTTGAGGATCGTAGAGCCTGCTATTGAGGTGGGTTTGTACCACGCGTCTTCTAGGGGTAGAAATTTGTCAGGTAGGTAAACTATGGAATGGGCTATGTTAAGTTGGTTTAGGTTTAGTAGGTTGAGCAGCTCTAGCCACTTGAGTTGTTTCAAAGCAAGACAATGATGGGTTCTGTAGGGCAGGTTAGCAGCAAATCTGGCTATCTGATGGTAGCATGATTCAAGTTTGCTTAAGTCTGAATTTTGAGGTTAGTAAATAATTAATTCATATACCCTGGACATAGCATAACTGTCAAACTTGGAGATGCTGTTAAGTTTTCTAAAGTCATTACAAAATTGGACAGGACCATCCGATGTTGGCAGTAGTACAATAGGACTAGTCCACCCACTAGTCAACTCTTTGAATACTTATAGCTTTAACCCTTTTATTTCTTCTTGTACTAGTTGTTACTGGAATTCGGGTACTTTATATAATCTTAAGCTATTTTTCCTCTGTAATTGTTTCTATGTGGTATTTAATGAGCGTTATCCTTCTCAGTAACTGATAAAATGTTATTGTTTTTTCAGAAGAAACTCGTGGACTTCTGCTTTTCTTGTCCATGGTCTGTAATTTCAGATACTGCACTCACCACACTTGTGTCTCTTTCCAGGGCTTTAATGCAATTATATGGTAAGTTCATTTCAGCTCATTTATCCACTTGATTTCTTTGTTTCCTTGCCATTTGACCAGTAATTTATTTTCATTTGTAGGGACCAGAACCAAAATCAGATGGTTCCAATTTTTCCCATCTTTATGATCCCAAGTTTGTCCATCTTTCTCTATAACCTTTCTTAACATAGATTTTAGGATTATCCCTGACAAGAATGTCATTTATTTGTAAACTGCAGGCCTGCACCCCTGTTACTTTTATATATATATATATATATATATATATATATATATATATATATATATATATATATATATATACCAACTTGGAAGTTGCATACTAATGGGAAAAGGGGGAACTCACTGGTGAGCTGTTAATTGGTTATTCAAATAAAAAGCTGACTATTTGCATTATAGTGATCATACAGATATTAGGGAGATAGACTAAAGTTTTTATTCTTGGTCTGTTAGAATCTCCTTTGGTATCCCCACCCAGAAGAATAACAGTTCTATTTGTTTTGCAATTGCTTTGGAAATTACCATTCTTGGAAAATAGCTTTAGGAAGGCTAGTAACACAGTCCAGCACAACTGATATATACCAAATGTCCATTGCTAAAAATGATTAATGACCCCCAAAATATCCACTGCAATGTTTTTTCAAAAGGAATTCCAATTACAGACATGGAAAGTAAGGGATACCTGAATCCCATTTTTGAAGCTGCCTTTTGACATTCATGAAACCTGACACTGGACTTCTCAAACTTTTAGGATACCTGGTGAACAGAACCTGGCTAGGTCCCTGACTTTTAGCCATATCCTAATGGCATCCCCAAGACATGGGCCATGAGCCATTTCATGACTACTTGTCTAAGCAGTTTGGGTACCAACAACTCTAGCATAAGCTCCTCTTGCTCATTTGCTACCCTATATATTGTCATTTTGCATCTCAAAGTAAGAGTAAGCTGATGGTTGCTGAGCAGGAGATTGCCACCTCACTAGCCTAGATATGTCCTCACTGGCACAACTCAGTTACCCATCCTTCTACTGGATCCTCTTGAAATTTAAATAACTTGGAGAAACTGGGACTCCCTTCACTTTCTGTATCATGATAAGGAGAAGGTTTTGCCTCCTCCCCTACTATGGCAGTTACAGTAATCTCTGTGTCCCATTCTTCACTAAGGAAAGATAGATTTCTCCAGTGGTCTAAATGATTTTCTTTACTTTACTGTAACCATGTTCTTTGGGGTTCCTCACATTCCTTTTCTTTTTCTTTCATCCCATTTTTGGGTCCATGGAACCTTGTCTTCTCCCTGGGTACTTGTCTGCCTCTGCCGTTACTGGGGTCACTATAGTGTCACTATAGTACAATATCAGAGGTCTTCTGCCTTTCTACACAATTTTATACACACTGCAGTATTCCCAAGGCCTCCCACTGTGACTCCAGGTCTCATATAATGTCAGTATTACAAATTTCTAGGTTGGTAGGGTCATCAGTTTCTTGTCACACCATGTTTATTTGTCTCTCTAGACAAAATAAACAAACTAAAAAATGAGACAAAGTTGTAACATTAAGGATTTAAAACAATGTACTTATGAACTAAAAGATGCTAGAACAGGTTTTGCAGGAACATGCACTGCATGAACCTAAATTTTTGATGAGGAACACACTAAAATTACCAGGCAAACATCTAAACATTTTGCAACATTGTAGTATTCTAGCAACCCTACCCATTTCCTAACCTAGCAACTTAAAAATTCTAGACAAAACCAAAAATAATCACAGAGTAAAAGCATAACACAAGGGATAGTTTTAAACATTGCCATAAAAAGTTGCATGAAGCAAAACCACAATGAAACAAAGGTATTACTTACTATTAACAATGCTAGAATAAGATTTTACAGTATCATGTGTTGCATGATCCCACATTTTTGTGGAAGAACAGACCCAGAAGTAATAAATATGTGGACATTGTGCAACATTCTCACAGGCCCTACCGACTTCCTAGTCACGTCTGACCATAAGCTAATCACCCTTAACATCCACATCCCACCCCCACCCCCCAGTAAGGAAACCTCCATAAAAAACTTCTCCAAAGCCAACTTCAAGCTACTCAAGTCAGAAGTGACTAACTTCATGACACCCATGCAGACGGGAGCTGAAAGTTCAACTGCTGAATCCTACACTAAGGCACTGTACGAGCACATCTACTCATGCATAAATCGTGCCATCCCAAATAGAACCAAGATGCTCTCATCCAAAAAAAAGAAGCCAATCTGGTGGTCCCCTGCCATAAACAAACTTTACAACAAAAGGAAGAAACTGTTGCAGAAAAGAGGAAAATCCCAGGATGCAAAAAAACATCCTTACCAGCCTCAGTAAGAAACTGAGATCCCTCATAAAATCCTCCAAAGCTAGTTATGAAAATAAAATTGCCAAAGATTCCAAAGACAACAACAAGGCATTCTATAACTATGTCAAGAATCTAAATGACAATGCTCAGATCTGC
The DNA here is from genome assembly GCF_019279795.1 of Protopterus annectens. Lineage (NCBI taxonomy): Eukaryota > Metazoa > Chordata > Ceratodontiformes > Protopteridae > Protopterus > Protopterus annectens. The sequence continues at coordinate 282,781,863 of NC_056742.1, read as the reverse complement.
TCTGAGCTAAAACAGAATGGCATTAAATATACTGATCCCAAGGATATTGCCAATATCCTGGAAGATCGATTCAGTGCCAACTTCACCCCCCCCTCTCACCCCCTAAATGGCCCATCTCAATACCGGAAGATTGCCAAATTCTGGTAATAACGGCCACACAGGTAAAAAACGCACTCTCCAAAGCTAAGAATACAGCATCCAAGGGACCAGATGACATCCCGGGCTCTGTATTGCATGAACTACAATATGAACTGGCACCTCATCTAAGTGTCATGTTTAATCATAGCCTCACCTCAGGTTTTGTGCCCACTGAGTGGCGCACAGCTACAGTTATCCCACTCCACAAGGGGGATCCACCTTGGATCCCGGAAACTACCGTCCCATCAGTCTGACAAGCCTTATCTGCAAGGCCATGGAGCGTATTATCATGGAACTTATAAACAAAGACATTGGCAACCTTCAAACACTGGACCCCACCCAGTTTGGGTTCGTGAAGGGCCGATCTTGTCTCCTGAACTTGATTGACTTCTTCGAATCAGTCTCCAGAGCCATGGACAAGGGTAAGGTGGTCCACACAGCCTATCTAGACCTTGCCAAGGTTTTTGACACCATCCCCCACTCTGGAATCATAGATAAACTTACTAAGCTGGGCATTAATCCCTACGTCACCCAATGGGTTGCTAACTGGCTTAGCGATAGAACCCACACTGTAAAAGTAGCCGACTCCAAATCCAGCTCCAGACAAGTGACAAGTGGAGTACCTCAGGGTTCAGTCCTGGTACCGCTCTTGTTTGGCATCTACTTCTCTGAAGTACAGGCCAACACTAAGGGACTCTGGATAACAAAGTTTGCAGATGACTGCAAACTGGGAGCCATTATTGAATCCCCATATGATGTGGATACTCTACAAAAGGGCCTTACAGAAACAGATGCTTGGTGCCAGAGCCATGGGCTCAAGCTCAATGCCAAGAAATGTATAGTTATCCCCTTTGGGAAAAAACATGTATCCATGAATTACCATATAGGTGGCAGTACACTAAACACCGAAAGTTTGATAAGAGATTAGGGACACAGGTGGACAGTGGTCTCACCTTCGATAACCACATCACCACAACAGTCAGGAAATCCTTCTATGTGGCACACCTCATCACTAAGGGCTTTTCATCCAGAAAAAAGGAGGTCATTGTCCCACTGTACTCATCCCTCATTAGACCCATTATAGAATACAATGCCCCATTTGGTATGTACCTCTCAAGACATCTGCAACAACTGGAAAGGCCACAGAAATACCTCCCTAAAAGAATCACAGGCCTAAAGCAGATGCCCTACGCTGACTGCCTTAAAAAACTCCAGCTATACTCTGTCGCATATCGTCTACTCAGAAGCGATCTTTGCTTAACATACACGGCCATGTCAAACCCAGAGCTGTTGGACATGCTACACTTAAAGAAATCCCAATCCCTCAGAGCCACACGCTCCAGGGATCTAAACCTTGTCATCACAATAAACAAAACATGCTGGAGGGATAGGTTCCTGACCCAGAGACTCCCCAGACTCTGAAACAGATTGCCCATACATGTCAAGCAGAGTGCCTCTTTGGTCCTCTTCAAAAGGAACCTTGACGATTGGATGGGAGAAAGGAAATTCACCCCTGGGATCATGTCAGTCACCCTGCTAGACAGAGGTCCAGGGAAGTAAATAGTGTGGGAAGAAATAGCCAGGGAATTGTTATGGTTAGGCTTGTATAGGCCCTAGCGCTGATAGCCTAGTACCAACCTATGAACCTTTCGGCCTAATTCCAGACACAGCCAAAAATAACTGCAAAACAAAGGCGTAACATCAAGGATAGTTTAAAACATTGCTATGATAAACTTAGATAGCAGGACAGTGTATGCATTAGCATGCTTTAAGACATCAGTACATTCTGCAGAATTCTGGCAGCCCCCCCCCCCCCACCAACATGTCTCAGCACAATAATTCTGGATGAAGTGAAAACAAAATAAAAACAAGACAAAGAGTAACATTAACAATGTGCTTATACATTGCATGACCCCACATTTAAGAAACAAACAAAAAATACCAAGCAAACATTTGAACACTGCAACATTCTCACAGCCCCTAACCACGCTCCCAATCTCTCAACACAATAACTATGGACAAAGCAAAAAATTATCATAGAAAACAGTTGTAGCATCAGGGATACTTATAAATATTGTTAGTATACACAATAGTAACATAATAGTGTTTGCATTATTATACAGTAAAACATCTATACATTCTGCAACATTCTCACAGCTGCTAACTCCCTCCCAACCTCTCAGCACAATAATCCTGGACAAAGCAAAAAACTTATAGAACAAAGATGTAGCATCAGGGATAGTTGTAAACATTGCTGGTATATGTAATACATAATAATAAGCATAACACGGTTTGTATTGGTATACATTAAAACAACATCTGTACGTTCTGTAGCATTCCCACAGCTACTATCCACCACTGCCAATCTTTCAGCACAATTATAGACAAAACAAAAATGAATTAAATAAAACCCTACAATGTGGTCTGCTCCATTTTGGTAGCGAATATGATTGTGAGTCAGTTATTGTGAAAAGTACTGTGTGTTTAGGTGGGAAGCAACTAAGCTGTGGCTTGGTCGGACTGAATTTGGCCTTGGCCTTTGTTCTTGCAGCATGGTCTGTTGTTGGTTGCGGTTACACCAGCAACATTACTACTGCATATTAACATTTTCCTACTACAGAATGATTCATAAGTCACTTTTTTAAATTTTATGTTTTTGCTAGCAGAAACAAAGTAAGCATCTATCCATATAAATATTTACAGTAAGAGTCCAAGGTAATTATGAGACTGGGTTTAGTTTAGGTAGAGTTTGATGGTGATTATCAAAGCAATGATATTGGTGGGTTTCCTTAAGCTGCTCTTTAAGTGATTTGTAGGTTTGGTGGATGGCGTACTTCTATTTTTTTCTCAGATGGTATTCCAGGTAGCTAGAGTTAACAAATGTCAAGCTGCACAAGTTAACAGCAAATACAAGAAATTGTAGACTGACACTATCAGTTTAATATGTTGAATATACTTTGGCAGAGAGAGAGAGAGCACCTGTAATGAGTGACATTTAGTATAGGAGGTGTACCAGCTAATTGGCTTTAGTTAATTTAGAGGGTGTAGTTTTTTTAAACGTACCTTTATTGAATTATCACTTGTGACCTAGGCAAATTTACATTTATATAAAAGTAAACAAACTTAACAAAGCCTAAATTAATAGGGGGGGTTGTTATAATCTTAGAAAGTTGCTAGAATAACAGAAATTGGGTTAGCATAGGTTTTCTGAAGGTTGTGATATCTCAAACTCAAATGTATGTCATTATTTAGTGACTGCAATCCTCAGTGATTTGCCAGAAACCCATAAATTTTATGAGGAATATACCAAGAATATGAGGCAAAAATCTAGACATTCTGTGAGCATTTTGATAGTTGAGTGTTATGACTTTTACCTACTGGTTTAATGATTCCCCTGACAGTTAATGATACAACTGCTGCTAGTTTTCTTGACTCTCTCCACAACCTCATTTAGGTTCTGTATCTCACTGTGTTGATCATTTATTAAAAAGGTGAAAATGAAGTTAAGATTGTCTTATCAGGACAGTATGCTACCAGAACCAGCTGCAGAGTAAAATCTTTAATTTTTTCAGGTCAAAGCAGAACATTTTTTTCAAAGTATATATTAATATATATATATATATATATATATATATATATATATATATATATATATATATATATATACATATATATATATATATATATATATATATATATATATATATATATGGATCTACCTGATAAGACCGACAAGTGAAAACACCGACAACGAGATCACCCACACCACAAAACCGAAAGTCCAAAAACACGAAAGTTCACATGCCCAACAAACCACAATCCTGACAGTCAACAAAACAAAACAAATTAGCTGTTTCGAAAAACACACACACAGCACAAGCACACCAAAGACCTTACAAACCTACACTAAACCTTACCTACACAACTATCTATGCACTAACCTTAACCCAAACCCTAACCCTAAGGTCCATCACTATCGCACACTTACCTTACCCGCACCCTAACCCTAAAGTCCATCACTATCGCACACTTACCTTACCCGCACCCTAACCCTAAGGTCCGTCACTATCGCACACCTACCTTAACCACACGCTAACCCTAAAGACCCCCACTATTGCACACTTACCTTACCCGCACCCTAACCCTAAAGTCCGTCACTATCGCACACTTACCTTACCTGCACACTAACCCTAAACTCTGTCACTAATGCACAGTTACCTTACCCACACCCTAACCCTAAAGTCTGTCACTATCGCACACTTACCTTACCCTTACCTGGATTGTGAAAGTCAAGGTTGTTGATTCTAGGAGTGGTCTGATAAATGGGGTGGGGTTACCACCAGGAAGGGGCAGGGTCAGATCACTGAGGGGTGTCACTTTCTGGTTAGGAAATGGCATGATGGAAAGGTGGCAACCGTAGCTATGGAAATAACAGTTTTGGGGCTAATGGAGGACATTGTTCTGTATTTACTAACTTAAATGTGATGGTATTTAATAGTAAGGTAGCCAAGTATCACAAGGGCAGCTTTATGACCTTTTCTTGGATAAGCAGTAATGTTCTTATTCATGAAAATAACACTATTGCTTATCCACAAAAAGGCCAAAGAGCTGCCATGGATGACCAGTAGTATCCTAATAAATCAAAGAAGTAAATAAATTGGCATAGTTTTAGCAGTGTTCTGTAATGGCTATGTATTAAACAAAGAGTGAAATGATATGAGTAGAAAGTAATATTCCAATCAGTAATGAGAAAATACAGTTGTGTACATTAACTTAGCATAAAAGTAGATGTTCACTGTTGTAGTAGCCTAAGCTGTAAGAGTTATATTCTGCTAAGGATATGACGATTGGCCAGCATTCAAAGTTTTAAGGCACCTTCTATGAACCCTAACTGCTGAAGGGCTCAATGAAAGAGTTGTATAAAGTTAGTGGTTAGGTCAATAAACATTCAGAGCTTTCTTGCCTCAGAATAAGGGAGGCTAGAGCCTTATCTTTTAGGTATATGCTAGGAATAATGGTAAATAAAACTATCCATACACTGGCAAAAAAAAAAAATATATATATATATATATATATATATATATATATATATATATATATATAACACAAAAAGGGGTGATGGTAGGCAGGTGTCCCTACTGCAACAGTGGTCTATTTGAACACCCACAATTATCTTTGAGGAATCTTTAGAGTAACCATGGATATCAGTGGAAAGGGTAGGAAGGTGTATAAGAACATTCCTGTCCATGGGAATGAGAAGGGATCTGTCTTTCAGGCCTTTAACTGTCTGTTGTGAATGGAGACAGTCAGATCTATTTGAAGTGCTCTCCACAGTTGGATCAATTCCTGGAAGACTCCTGTCCATTTAAGAGGGTCTGCCCTGCTCATGCTCAGCTTGTTAGGCTCCAGTTTACCACAGCTATTCTGCAAAGTGGATATGATGTTGCTCTCTCCTGTTTATGTATCACATCACTGTAGTGTTATCTGTGATTACTAGCAGAGGTCCTGGAGTGCAAAAGTAGTTTAGAAAATGAGAATATTTAATACTGCCATAATTTCCTTGACATTTGTGTATTCTAGTCTGCCCTATTCATTCTGCAGACCCTAAACTTTTACCCTTTTGGAAACATCTCCCAACAGATTTGAGGAACCATTGAATTTTTCTCATGTGATAAGCCGCCAGAGGAATCATGAGAATTATAGTACCCATGAAACCAAAATTCTTGAGATATTCTGTGGCTGATGTCATGTTGGAAAAAATCAGAAACTATTCCTTGCAAAGGTCTTCTTTGTCTAGAAAGAAAAGCCCTAATGAAGGCTGTATCCAGAAAGCATCAAAGAAACATTATTATATGAGTAGGAATGAAAAAAGATTTCTGTATGTGCAGCTGAAACCCTACACTGAGAAGGTGGTCCTTTACACAGCCAGGGATTCCTGACATTTTGAAAAAGAGTCTGCAGATATTAGGCTATTAGGCAGTCATCTAAATACATGAAACTGTGAATGACCTGCAACCTGCAATGAGCTATTTGTGATGCCAGACACTTCTTTGTAAACACTCTTGGAGATGTAGATAGCCCAAATGTAACTGCAAATGTAAAACAGACACAGAAAATTAAAAAAAAAAACATCTGAAGTCTTTTGAGTATTGAGATGTAATGATAAGTATCTTTTAAATCTAGATTTATCAAAAACTGAGATGTAGGATGGTGGGTAACAGAGACTGAAGGAAAAGCATCTTAAACTTTTGGACTTTGATGTGAAGATTTAGAAAAAAAAGGTCTAGGACTGGTCTTCAGTTACCTTCTTTCTTTAGCACCAAAAGATTTCTTGAAAAATCATTTCACTGTTTGTTTTAGGGAGCTGGTTCTGTGACCTCTAGAAACAACATTTGCTCCAAGACTAGAGAAAACAGAAATGTTTGGATTCAGGAATGAGGAAGAATCCCCTGAAATGGAAAATTAGACTTCCACTGCCAACTGTAACCTTTCTGGATGATTCTTAGAACCCATAGGTCTAAGGTTATCTAACTCCATTGAGGAAAATCAAGACCTAGACTTTGAGACAGTTTTAAAAACTTGCCAGGTGAAAAAGGGGACATACTTGAAGCAGCATATATCCAGCCTGTCTTTTGGACTGTTCTTGTTTCTGGGAGACTCACTGAGTCTTCTGGTCATTGCCTTTTGAAGTTCTGTTTTTCTGTACCTTGCTGAGAGTGTTTGCTCTATTTTCTAGTGGAAAGAAATGTCATATAACATTTTGGAAAGGAAGCTTGAAAAATCTGCATGGCCCTTTGAATTAACTTCCCTTTTTTAGCAAACCTTTTAATGATCTCAGCAAAAGAGGGGCCAAGCAATACCTCTTTATATAGGACACAATTCAAGAGGTCATCTTTGACACTCTCAGGTAAATTTTGTGAATGTAACCAAGCAAGCCTTCTCATTCTTGATGCAGTAGCAGCTGATCTGGATACAGCATCAACCAAGTCATAAGGACACTTCAAAGAGTATTTGGCTACTTGAGAGACAGAAGCTATGAAAAAAAATCAGAGATGCCTTAATCACTGAAGAAGGGAGGTTAGCAGTCAACTTTCTCATATTTTCAAAACAAGCAAGCATTTATGAGTCGGATAATTCAGAATTCTGAAGCCTAAAGTGGAAAAAGAATATACATTCTTTCCAAATCTATCAAAAGTTTTGTCATCTTTGTCAGAAGAGATAGGATTTTAGCATTCACAAGGTGTTTGTCAACAAATGGTTTTACCAAAGAAATAACTGCAATGTCTGATTTGGGATTAGAAAATGGATATGTGTGGATCTGGGGAACCTTGTATAATCTATTAGACATTTTAGGGGCAGGAGGTTGACTGTCAATGTTGCTGGCTGTGAAGAAAACATCCTCTAATACTGGTAAAACTGGACCAGCTGCAGGCTGAGGAAAATCCAACTTTAATAAGTCATAATATTTTTGCTGGAATATTGGAATTTAACTATTTTCTCACTGAAACAATTGTTTCATTCTGCCTATAGCTTCATCAAAAGATAACTCTTTGGGGGGATCTGAAGAAAAACTCTCTTTTAGAATCAGATTTCCCTTCTATTGGCATAGGCACTGGAAAAATGCAACCCACTTTAATTCCCATGCTTCTGACTGGTAACCAGTATCTGAAAGAGAGGGAAGCCTTTTTCTTTTAAAACTCAGTGAAGAATCAGACTTTAAAGAATTAAAGGCTTGAAACAAACCTTTAGCAAAAGCCAGCCAATCTTTTCTGTATATATAGTATGAAACAGGAGAAGACATATGCCTGTTTTCTTTTCCCAGGAGTCCCCCTAGAAAAAGACTGGCCCAGAGATGGGCCTCTTCCCTGGGAGTCAAGCACTTTAGGTCAGCTTAGCTGTAAAGAATCATCACTTCATTTTCCAAGAAGGACAAAAATGGTTTAACAACCGACCAGCTGTAGAGGATGTGCTTAACTCCTGGTCCTCAGCAGTTTCTGGAGGAGCAATGGCAGTCGGATTGAAAGTAGGTGATGACTGGTCTGAGGTATCTGATTTGGCCACAGCAGTCACTGTTCAGTAGCTGAATCAATGAGGAAGCTGGCTTGTCTACTAAAGATTCCAAAAAAAATTCCTTTTTTGCAGAAAGGGAGGGAAGAAACAAAGAGACCAAAGTCAAGAAAAGTGCCTGATAGACGTATGTATGGCTCCCAAATATGCAACAAAATCTAGAAGATTTAAGATTTTTGCCTGGAAGTATTTGCATAGGTACTTTATATCCCAAGCAGTCTCCAAAGGTTTTTTGTCTCAGGTAGATGGCAAATATTGGAGGTATAATGGGGATGAAAGATATAACTGGGAGCATATGTTTCAGGAGTTTAAAGTGTTGGCAGATTGAGAAATTCCCTACAAAGTACTCTGTCAGAAATATTGGGTGAGCTAATAGGTGTAACAAAGCAAATTATTCTTTTGAGCTGGGATACAGGATCAGAATTTCTTAGACATAGTAAGGCCTTGTTATGTTTAATTCTGATGGCTACCAAAAAAAAACAGTAACTAGAAAATGGAAATCAAAGTCTAAACCAACTGTATTTAAAGTATTGGATATTGTAACAGAGATAAAAGAACTGGAAGTGGGATGTTTAGAAAAGGGTAGGAGCAAATTTCATAGAAAAAAATGGAAATTGTTGGAACAATACATGCAGAATAATGTTTTGGAGGAGTGGTGAGGTTTAAGAAACACAGAAATTGATCAATTTATGTAATGTTAGATTGATAAGAAATATACAAAATTATATATGTGATTTATAGTGTTAGCAACTCTGAATATCTTAATACTGTTTGTTTTCTTTTATATAAAAATACATTTGCCTATATCCTAAGTGATAATTCAATGAAAGAGATAAAAATATTATTCAGACTGGATTCAGAACTCTTCATCTGGTTACAAATGGATAAGAAGGCAGCCTTATATGCAAGCTTCCTGACTGGTATGAGTTCAAGTCTGTTTATTATGAAACATCTGTATAGTTCTTGATGAGTGTTATACTACTTATGGACTAGACTATGGGCATAACACACTGTTTTTTATCTTCCTGAGACCTCAACCCAGTTGTTTTTTGAGACCATGCAGCTCTCATCAAGAAAAGATGCTTTTGCAACATTACTAAAAGAGGCCATGCCAATGTCATAACTCTTCTTAAGAAATTCTCACTGAAACCTCATGTTTTAGAGAATTACTGCTCTGTTTGCAGTCTTCCCATTTTGGGTGAAGGTCTGGGAAAGGTTATGTGAATTTAGTTGAGTTTATTAGTGTTGCATGACCTCCTTTACCTCTAGAAGTTTGGGTTCTGCTGTTAACTTAGCACAATGACTACCCATATCAAGTTACTAACTGATCTCATCATCATAAGAGATCACTGTAGATATTCAAACCTGGGCCCATAGACACTGTGGTTCCTCAAGGATCTGTACTGGGCCTATTAAATTTAATTGGGTACAGTCTTTCAGTTGAAAAACATTAGCTGGAAACAATTAAAATTTAAATCATTCTTATGCTGATGATATTTAACTATGTATAAGTAGACTATCTTAGTGCTTAGATCCCTTGAGAGCTGTTTAGATGCCATCTTAGACTGGATGAATGATGATTCTTAGAGACTCATTCCAGCAAAGACAAAGGCAGAGACTATAACTGAATACAAGCATTATAGGAATGTACCCCTGAAGCACCTGTCCAGTTATGTCCAGAAATATAAAAAGCAAACTAGTCAAGAACAGTGCCATAAGAGCCCAGGTGGATCCTCAGTTGTTTCAATGTGATTGTATAATCCACAGTGTTATCAAAATAGAGCAAAGTGGTCCAGGAATGAATGCATGCAATGACCTGTTGTGATAAGAGTAAGTGATGGCAGTAGCAAAATGTTTTCATCTCAGGAGCATCACCCTGATCAAGGACTACATTCAATCTGTGCACCTTTCATTAATCATGTTCTCATTGTTCCATTGGAGCCTTGGCTACTAATGCCTTCCAGATTAACTCTTCAGATGTCTGGTAAAAAATGCTTGGTCAGACAAGACTTTACCTATGAAATGTACTACCTCAGCTGAGAAGGGGACACCCTAGACTAGCCTAATTTTAGAACAGCCTAAATGACTTTATTTTATACAGGGTTTATGGCAACACATAATTTGTTTAAATTAGCTTTCTTTTTTGTGGTTAATGCCAGAGCTGACATGTTTGTCTTATAATTTTATATTTTATTCTATGTAGTTTAACTTTTGCACAATTCAAACCAATCAAGATGGTTGTTAGAGTACCTTAAATACACACCCTCACATTATGTAGATCTTATCCTCTAAAGTATTGTGACTTGTACACATATATGGATTGGTGACTAATACAAGCTGCTTTCATCCTACAGAAGACTGGTATGTAGGGTAGTACAGCAATTTCTACCTCTATCCACATCACCCCCAACACACTTATGATGACCAACACCCCATAATATACACAGTCAAGGTACACCTCATAAAAATAGTAAAACTACAATGTACTGTTCTGTACCTGTGTGCTGGGCTGTCAAGAGAACAATCTTGAGGATATTTTAAATGGCGTGGACAGTAATATTAGCTTTATAATCATATAAGAGGGCAATTAAAAATAAAGAAACATAGTGATGTTAGCAAAAATGTATAGGTGCTGTAAAGAGAAGTATGACTGAAAGGCAGAGCAGCTAAATAAATATTTCTATTCACTATTCATGAACGAAGACAAAAGAAGACACATTTACCAAACCAGTATGATGCTGCTCCTCCTGTAGTGGAACTAATTCTAATCCTTTTACAGAAAATGCCCTGATATAATGCAGAAAATAAAAAATGCAACATGTACTCAATGCAGGCCTCTGGTGAATGGGGAAGGCCTATGTGATTCTACTTTACAAGAACAGGAACAAAGAGTGTGGAAGTAAATCATATGCTGAAAATTAGGCATGTCAGCTTTGTGTTGGGAATAAGAAAATTATATAATTACTGCTAAAAGGACAAAATCTAGAATGTCTGGAAGCCTTAGGGTACAGCCAAAGGCAACATGAATTTGCAACAAGAAGATTAATACCAAATGAATCCATGAACTGTTTACCAGTGAAGCAATAGATGTGGCCTAGTCAACCTTTGGTAACATAGTTAGGCAGGCATGGAGTGGGGTTTAGGATTGTAGTCTGAATAAACCACTGGCTAGAGAACAAGAAACAAAGGGTTATTGCAAAGAGAATTTACTCACATGAAAGCAGTTAACCACTAGGGGACATTGCATGCATCAGTACTAGATCCTGTCATTTTCTGTGTTTTTATAATGGACTTGAAGATGGTCAAGGCTGTAAGGATAAATATTACTTTTATGCAAATGACACCATTTTTTGCAACAGCTTTGATTCAAAAATGTGAAGACAGGATAAGAAAACACTTAATAAAATAATGTCCTAAACATGATAGTTTAAATCAAATTCAAAAATAAGGCATCTTTCAAGCTGAAACCCAGGAAAAGAGTACCAATATTAAAAAGTTAGCAGGAATTATCACCCACAAAAGAGGAAGGGGACCTCAGGTGGTTACATCTGATGACCTAGTGTTTAACAAGCTTTGGGAGAAAACGGCAAGGAGGGTTGGTGTAATACTGGAATGTCGAGGAAGCATCATCTCCAAACAAAATGCAAAGTACCCATATGCCAAATAGCTGGTAAGACCCTGCCTAGAAATACAGCTGTCTATTCAGAACTGTAATTGTTGAGCTAAATATTTTAAATACCAGAGACGTTGATCTGCACTAGTGCATGCAGGAGTGTTTTGTACATCAGTAATTAACTGCTGCAAAATATAGCTACTCCATATAGTTGTGAATGTTAGAAATTAATGCCCATTACCGCCAATCTGCTTCTGTGTCAGGCCACCCTATCAATTAAAGTATGTACCAAATACATTGAGTAACTACACTGTCCCACATGGAGACAGATGGAAAGGTGAATACTCCATAAAAGTAAATCCTGAAACCAAATCAATATTAAAATATTAAAACACACCAGAAAAAAATAAATAAATAATCCTTTAACTTAATATATCAATTCCATGGTCACAACATCCTGGGGTCAGTTATATTTTGGTTAGGAGCACTTTCAAGAAACTGTATTTTCATTGTTTTGTGAGGCAGACTTTTATAGCCTTCTGAGGTCTTTCTGCAGCAATGACGCACGGTCCTGAACTGTTTTAGAATAACAATATTCCTACATCTCTCCATTTATGTGATCTTGGAGTGACATTACGCAGTAGCACAAACCCTATATGCCATTTTTGTAGTTCTGAATTATTTTCTATTTGCAGTGTTGTGCATAGCTCCAGAGACATCACCAGCATAAAAGCATAGACAGGACAGAGGCATTTCGGAGGCAGGCGGAAAATGGTGTATGATTTGCATCAGAAGGCATGTAAATGCTTTAAGTATCTCAAGGAAATCCACAAGTATCCAAGGATAAATTATATTTAAAAAAAAGATTATTAGAATAATCAAGCAACACAAAGCACTAAAATCCTGAGCTGTTAATGATCTACTTCCTGTACCCAGTGTACTGGATTCAGTTCCTTTCACCTACAGTTTACTCTTTGACTCTGCACAAGTCAAAGAAGTGATAATTTGTATAGATGGCTTACCCGGTCAACAGTAAAAAAATAAAATGTATATATATATATATATATATATATATATATATATATATATATATATGTTTACTATCAAAACATCAAACGTGAACATAAACCTGTTAAAAATGCGGTTCACATGTTTGATGTTTACTAGACTTCATAGGCTAAAATATCGTAACTAAGGCAACCGAAGTCGAATTCCACTTCTGCAGTATGATGTCCTCTTAGCAGCAGGCAGTACAGACCAGACCTGTACTGCACAGCGCTGACAGTCATGTTTTTGTAGGGGGCAAGCCCCCCCTGCACCCCCCGTGGTGGGCAGCACTCCTCACACCCCCTGCCACTTATATTTTCCAACTCCGAGATTGCACTACAGTGCAGAAAAGGGTAACTCTCCCAATCTGCACTGTCCCATGATCTCAATGTATTCAGACTGCAGAGATACCTTTAGCCGACAGTGTAAAGGTCGACTGCATATTAACAGTCAGTCTTCCAGAGTCGACATTTCAATGTTCTAATAAAGGTATTTCTGCATTCTGAATATCGCACTTCCACACAAAGCACTCGACATAATAAATATATATATATATATATATATATATATATATATATATATATATATATATATATCTGTATGTCTGTATGTATATTCTCAGCATATATGATGGGCAATTCAGAGGATATAAGAAGTAATTATGTCACAGATTTCACAGAAAGGGTAGTGAATGACTAGAAAAGCCTTCCTGAAGAAGTAGTAGAATCAAAGACAATGACTAAATTGATAGAATTCAGGAGAACTGGACAAAGTTCCTTTACAGGATCTTGTTGTGTGCAATACTCTGTTAGATATGTAGAATCTAAAAAATGGGATTGGCTATGTGCTGCAACTACAAAACCTTTGTATCCATTAAAATACTTGTAAGACGCACAGAAAATAAGAATTATTTTGTAGGAATAGAAAATAGTATTAATCTGTAGGACTACAAGACTATACTTGTTATTCTTATTCAGTTATTTGGCTTATTATCTCTCCAATATGCTTTGCCAAAAGATTTTGCAGTAAGTGTCCTTAAACAGGAAGACTTATATTTGTTTTTATAAACCCAACAGCAATCTTTTGGAAATAATTTTCTTTTTTTACTTGTATTTTCATGGACTGAGACTAAAATTGGTCCATGGTGATCAGTGTCCTACCTTGGTAAACACATATAAATAATGTCAAATAAAATAAATGAAGTAAAACTGTCAGTTGTTACTTTATTAAACTGGGAAGGTAGTGCCAAGCACTTCTAGAATTCCATATTATCCATTCTTAATTTTCTATAGTTACAGAGGTAATCAAACCAAAAGATAAAATATCTTTTTACAACAATAAAATGTATGATAAAAAAGACAAAAAGCAAAAAATCTGGGATGAGTTTCTTCGGTGGGAAACTGAAGAGCAGTCTTTATTTAAAAAAGTTTTTTGTTATATTCTCTTGATAAATTACAGGATAAATGAGTCTTTGCCAGTTTAGTGATTACCTGAATGTCCAAAGATTCCTGCCTGATGCCCAATATAGCATGTTTAAGGCACAGCACTATGCAGAATGTCCAGCGACAGTCTCATCACACTGAACTGCAGCTTATCAAGAAGTCATTTTTTCATAGCTATCAGGAAGGTATCTGACCTGCCCCGTGCTGTGGTGTAAAGGGATAAAGACCTAATTATGGCCCAGGTAACTGTTTTTGATTAGCAGCTCAGGTATTGCCGGTACTAGAAGGACGAGAGGGATGGATACACCCATCCCAGGTGGGGAGGGCATTTGTCTAGGCATTCTCTTTAGGAGGTGTGGTCCATAGAAGGGGGTATCTCCCAGATGTAACAAGTGAATGCAAGGGAGGGAGGATAGCAAGGGGTAGGTCAAAATGAAAAACAAACCCCCTCAGTGGAAACATTCAGTGGCACAAACTCCCATAGCATCCTTACATTCCACATTGGCTCCAGGCTCAGAGAGGATATAGTGTTGGGGCGGAAGGAGTCATTGGCAGATGTTGTGATGGATGGGGAAACTAGTGTAGCCAAAAAGAATGAAGCATAAGGGGGAACTTATGCATTATGTATGCTTCAGTAATTAGGTTGTACAAGATATTAGTGAATGAAGTAGCTATAGCCTGACTGTTTTTCACCTGCATCATTCTCTTTTTCCCATGGTTGGAACTACACCAGCAAATACAGGGGAACACAGAGACAAGTGTCCCAGTCCCTGGATAGGGTAAAACTTTAAAAAAATAGAAAACAAAAAGAAAAAAAAATCTTTTTTTAAGTACTAAGACGAGACAAAGCTGCAGAAGCAACAACCAGAACTTGTGTTTTTTTGCAGTTGGCCACTAGCTTTCATTTTCTTTTTACTTCTCAACTAGTCTAACTTGCCATTGTCATAGTTAGCTGCAGGTTTTACTTTTTGTTTCTGAACAACTTTAATAAAGCATTGTATTGCAGTGCATCTAAATTCATAGTCCTGCTCCAGTACTCTCAAGCCATAATAGCATCAGCTACAGTGGTGGTGCAGACTACATTTCCCATGATGCATTGTGCCAGTGTATAAATATCACCAGTGTGCACAGCTTTGTAAGGGTTATTGAGACTTTCTGTAGCAGCTGTCAAGAATAAAGGCTGGATCTTGGAAGACTGTTTATTTGTTTCAGGCATCCCACTACTTATTTCAGATAACAAAACTGAAGTACTTAACCAGGCCACCTTACATTTGTTAAAAATCTTCCATTTCACATTAAAACATTTGAGTAATAATGCATGAAAAAGCTGACAAATTTAAAAAAATATATTAGGGACAACAGGGTTTTAGCAAGCATCCTGTACTTTAATGTTTTATCCTTCTGTTATGTTTCAGTTTCCTACAAATGAATGATGGAAACTTCAATAAGAGTTCATAGGTTCATAGGTGTTTACTAGGCTAACGACAACAAGGGCCTTTTTAAGCCTAGCCAGGCATCCCAAATCTCTGACAAGTTCTGATACCTTTGATAAGTGTAACCATGGGCCTGGGAGATGAACCATTTACAGGTTTCCTATGTCCAATAGAGACATAGGTGCCAAACTAGAGCTGAATTTCCTGTTTCCCATCCAATTGCCCAAGTTGCACTTGAATTGGGTTAGGGGGGAACTGTGCTTCACATGGATGGTTAGTTATGAAGGACTTCATATACACTCACTGCATGTTTGGTTAAGCATTCATTACTGGCTTCTTGTATCATCACAGAGTATACTTGCACCTCTCCAGAGTTTTGCACATCATCCCTGATTTTAACTTATATTTTTGCCCTGCCTCTTGTAAGATTTTTTTTTAAATTTTCTTGTAAATCTCTGACGTTAAGAGTTTCAGATTTTGTATTGTTTGGAAAATGCATGTTGATGCAAAACCTGTTGTTCTATTAACTTTGTAAATGATACTTGACCCACATTTACCCCCCCCCCTCCATATTGTTGGCTCTGTCCTGACTTCTTGAGCAAAAAAGTTGAGATGTATTCTGTGAGTCTAATCTGCTGTGCAGCACCATGATAAAAAGTGAAGTCAAGCTGCATATTCTGCAACTGCAAGTCCACATTGCACTTCTAGATTAATGTTAACAGTGTCTGACACGAGGGTGATGGAACTTCAGTGAAGCTTATCTTTATAAGAAAGCATTTGCAGGTCTGGATCTAGATCTAATAATGTATCACTTACTTTATGTGGAATAGATGTAGCTAAATGAATTGCTTTTTACCCTGCTGTGAGCATTTCCTGTGAGGCATCTGCTTGTCATCTTTCTCTGCAGTCAGTGAAAGAAACCACAGAATAGTATTTAACCATTTGCCAGGTACACTTTTGCAGCAAAATGTTATGATCTTGGTTGTGTAGTAGATAGTAAAAACCTGGTATATTTTGTGAAAAGTTAGTTTTACTAATGACTAAGAGACATTTCAATGGCATTTATTGTCACATAAAAGTAACACTTGCTAATGAGGCCATTCTGCTTCTTCTAATCAATTAGTCATCTAATCACTTTCAAGTGCAAAGGATTTTGTAGTGCTGTTCATGCACAGTACGGGGAAAAATGCCTTTGAGTATCCAGGATGGTCGGTCATTAACCATGAAATTCAGCAGCTATATGGAATTTTGATATACCTGCATACTAGTGTGGAAATATCATGATTTCTTCAGTTAATTTGCTTATAAGTTTTTTTATTAATATTTTGGCCAGGGCATAAAGACGTATGCTAGATATAAATGTTCAGTTAGGGAAATACTGCTAGTTTTTGCTAATTGTTATAGCTGATTTCCATTTTTAACAGAAAATGCCAGTATGGAGAAGGAGGTTAAAAAAGTTTATGTAAATATACATGTATTATTTTTTACTAGAAGTGAGCTACAACAGACTAGGGAAAGAAATGGAACTGGTCTGAATCTTCTGGAGAAGGGTGCACACTTGCGTGATTAGAAAATAACTGTAATGCTAAAGTTTTAAGAAAGGGTGAGGCTGGTAGGAGAAGTGTGGAAGATAGGTGAAGGGGAACTGGATGGGGCAGGTGAGTCTGTAAATGGTAAGGGGGAAGGAGATGAGACAGCAGACCATGTAACTCAAAGGAGGAAGATTTTGGGGCAGTAAAGCCTGTGAATCGTAGGGGGAAACAGAATGGGGCAGTAGAGCCTGTGAATGGTAAGGGGAAACAGAATGGGGCAGAAGAGCCTGTGAATGGTAAGGGGAAACAGAATGGAACTGTGCAGCCTGTGAATGGTAAGGGGAAATAGAATGGGGCAGTAGAGCCTGTGAATGGTAAGGGGAAACAGAATGGGGCTATGCAGCCTGTGAATGGTAAAGGGAAACAGAATGGGGCAGGAGAGCCTGTGAATGCAAAGTGGAAACAGAATGGGGAGGTGGTGGCTGTGAATGGTAAGGGGGTGGCTGTGAATGGTAAGGGGGGACAGAATGGGACAGTACAGCCTGTGAATGGTAAGGGGAAACAGAATGGGGAGGTGGAGACTGTGAATGATAAGGGAGAACAGAATGGGACAATGAAGCCTGTGAATGGTAAGGGGAAACAGAATGGGGCAGTAGAGCCTGTGAATGGTAAGGGGAACTGGATGGGGCAGTCGAGTCTGTAAATGGTAAGGGGGAAGGAGATGAGACAGCAGAGCATGTAACTCAAAGGAGGAAGGTGATGGGGCAGTAAAGCCTGTGAATGGTAGGGAGAAACAAAATGGGGCAGTAGAGCCTGTGAATGGTAAGGGAAAACAGAATGGGGAGCTGGAGACTGTGAATGATAAGGGGGAACACAATGGGACAGTGAAGCCTGTGAATGGTAAGGGGAAACAGAATGGGGCAGTAGAGCCTGTGAATGGTAAGGGGAAACAAAATGGGGCTGTGCAGCCTGTGAATGATAAGGGGAAACAGAATGGGGCAGTAGAGCCTGTGAATGCAAAGGGGAAACAGAATGGGGAGGTGGTGGCTGTGAATGGTAAGGGGGGACAGAATGGGGAGGTGGAGCCTGTGAATGGTAAGGGGAAACAGAATGGGGCAGTACAGCCTGTGAATGGTAAGGGGAAACAGAATGGGGTGGTAGAGCCTGTGAATGGTAAGGGATAACAGGATGGGACAGTGAAGCCTGTGAATGGTAAGGTGGAACAGAATGGGGAGATAGAGCCTGTAAATGGTAAGGGATAACAGGATGGGACAGTGAAGCCTGTGAATGGTAAGGTAGAACAGAAGGGGGCAGTAGAGCCTGTGAATGTAAAGGGGAAAGTATGGGTAGTGGTACCTGTGAAGTAATTTGTTAAAATGTTTGCATAATCAGAAGATGTAATATGGATGTTTTTGCCTTTAATAAAGCAAGCCTGTTGGTTTCAAGAGTAACCAATGTTTATTTTTTTTAAATCTGAACTCGATATCATTTAGTGTTTTCAAGAAACTGCTTTGTTGACATGTTTTGTAACCACTGGGAATTTTCAAAGTGAATGGCAACACAAGATTCCTGTATTAGCAGCAGATTATCAATATGAAGTATAATGTCCATGCTAGTATTCCCATGGACATGAGTATGTGCATGGAGAACAATGGCGCAGATGTGAGAATGTAACATATGAACACATTCCCTGGGATTCAAAAATGCCTATACTAAGTATACACCATTCTGAGTGAACAGCCAACACAGTCATAACTCACTTCTTCCTCCTAATTTTAGTTTTCCTACTAATTTTCTTGTGGCTTTAAATATTGATAGGGATTCATAAAGGTTACCATAAAGTGTAGACTACATATACATTTAATGTAATCTTTCTGCTTGACTAGAAAGCACAAAAAATGTGGTAGGAATGTTCTTGAATACATATTGTGTACACTTAGGTAGGCTTTATTGAATCTGGCCCATTGTCTTGTACAGATGACATCTGTGTCTGTGCATCAAACTGTTTCTGTTGTGTGGTGTGTACAACTGATTTGTGATCCAGCAGTATACAGCACTATACCAGTGTGTGTACTGCATTACTCCTCGGGGTACTCCACCTATGTTCTAGTGCCCATATGTTCATATATGTCATGGAATACCAGTGTGTAGTGCATTACTTCATGGGGTACTCCACTTATGTAGTGACCCTGCAGTATACAGCACTATACCAGTGTGTAGTGCATTACTCCATGGGGTACTACACTTATGCTGTGACCCTGCAGTATACAGCACTATACCAGTGTGTAGTGCATTACTCCATGGGGTACTCCACTTATGTTGCGACCCTGCAGTATACAGCGCTATACCAGTGTGTAGTGCATTACTCCATGGGGTACTCCACTTATGTTGAGACCCTGCAGTATACAGCACTATACCAGTGTGTAGTTCATTATTCCATGGGGTACTCCACTTATGTTGTGACCCTGCAGTATACAGCACTATACCAGTGTGTAGTGCCTTACTCCATTGGGTACTCCACTTATGTTGCGACCCTGCAGTATACAGCACTACACCAGTGTGTAGTGCCTTACTCCATTGGGTACTCCACTTATGTTGCGACCCTGCAGTATACAGCACTATACCAGTGTGTAGTGCATTACTCCATGGGGTACTCCACTTATGTTGTTACCCTGCAGTATACAGCACTACACCAGTGTGTAGTGCATTACTCCATGGGGTACTCCACTTATGTTGTGACCCTGCAGTATACAGCACTATACCAGTGTGTAATGCATTACTCCATGGGGTACTCCACTTATGTTCTAGCTCCCATATGTCCATATATGTCATGGAAATGTGGGATTCTCTGCATAAGTATTGGAGGCAATTCTTTTAAACCCACAGTGAAATGCCTCTGCAGAGAGAGTGTGTGCGTGTGTGCTTGTGTGCGTGCGTGTGTGTGTGTGTGTGTGTGTGTGTGTGTGTGTGTGTGTGTGTGTGTGTGTGTGTGTGTGCGTGTGTGTGCGTGTGTGTGTGTGTGTGTATCCTGCAGTGGACTGGTGTCATATTGACAATTAGTCTGTTTCATAAACTCTGAGTGTTAGGATAGTCTCGTGTCTCAATATCATGAACTACATTAAGTAAATAATGTGAGAACGAGTGAATGTTTGCTGTAAAAAATGAAATAAGCCAGTACAGAATGCCACATTTTATAGTGCACCTATGTGTCCTCTCATTTCTTATTTTAAATAATTATTGTCTTGAGTGCTAAACGGTTAACTATGTACTTATAACTTGAATTTGACCATTAAGTTGACTTTTTTACTGCAAGCATTGTGTCACTAATTGATGTTGTTTCTAAACAATGTATTGCTGTGTGGGCTCACAGCCTCATGGTTCTACCATTGCATTAGTGTTACATATGCATACAATCTAAATTTATATTTTTTGACAGTATGCACAAATAACTCAAAATTTTAATAATCATTTTCTCTATTAATAGTTTTGAATTGTGAACCTATATTCAAAAGAATCAGTCTGCATTAGGAGGATTATTATAGGTTTGTTTTTATTTGTAAATGAACTTGTTAAGGCCAAATTACTAGGTATGTATTCTCACATTATCAGATACTAACCTACATACAGCATGCAGAATTAAACTTTAAACTCATCCCTTTCATGAATTTTGTGTTTATGTGGCTGTAGTTTGGAAAAAATGTATTAAAAATACCACATGTACAAGGGACTAATGAAAAAAGTGATCTATTGAACAGCTCCCGTAAAATTGTAAACAGAATTAAAAATGGCATTAATTTACAAAATCAAGTATGTACTCTGTGCAAAGTGTTACAATTGCTGTGAACCTGGAATAAGAAAATAGTTTATTTTGGTAAAAAAATCATACACCACTTTAATGGTACTCCAGAATTTCAACTTTTCTTTACATTACTGTCAGAAAAATTTAGTGCATTTAGAGCTTGAAAGAGGTTAACACATTTATTCTATTTCATACTGCATAAATCTGTACAAACTGCAGATGCTTTCTGACCTTGTATTGTTAGCTAAAATCTTGCTTGTGCCTTGGAAATTTACTGAGAAGCAGATGATTCCTGCTTATGTTAGGAAAATAATGAATAGAACAATACTACTTGTATGAAGCTTAGACAAGAAGTTCCGTTTGTGCTGTGAGAAAATACACAGCTGTAGAAGCTATAGATAATTAGGACAAAGCCTGTTTGAAAATATGAACTGCAATCAGCATTTGCTTGTATCTGAGTTAGAAGAGTACCTTGAAATGTAACACTGTACAATAGAAGCCTGTAAACGAATTAGTGCCCACCAAGGCCAGGTTGTTTTTCTCAAAAGTTTCTCACAAATCTAGTCATGTCAGCAGAAAATCTGAGTAACATCTGCTGTAGAAAAATACTGAAAGTTGTGTTTGATTACGTCAGCCATAGAAGGCCATGTCTTGTAAAACAGTATAAGAATAAGCATACTTCCTGTTAGTAGTTATACAAATCCTTGTATTTGCATGTTTTTGTCTCCTTGCAGCAAGTAATTAAATATGCCTTAACTGAACCTTACGTGTATTGGTCTTTGAAGTTTTTTCCTTTGACAATTACTTTTATTTATGTATTTATTTATTTATGGTTTTTATGTGTCTGATATGCTGCACCAACTAGCTATTGTGCCCCTATTGTGCCCTAGCAGCAAAAGAAACCTGAAGCCGCCATTGCTTAGGACTCCATTCATTGCGCAAAATTGCTTTTTGTGTACCTTTTATGGAACAACTTCAGACTGAAGTTTATTGAATGTAAATGTTTTATGATCATTCACAGGTCTGGTACAGATATTCCAGTCTGTTAACTTCCTTGTTTCTGACAACTGTCATATCACAAGGAACTAACATGACACTAAGAGCCTTATTTTTAATGTCAGAAAGTTCAAATGCATTATTAGTGACACTAACTTTCCACTTTTTTGGAAAATGTTAAAAAACATATATAAAAATTATAGAAACTGGACTGTCTGTCTAAATATGAAGGAAAAGTAGATTTCATGGAAAAAATATAGATACTGGGACTGCCCAAACATGAAGAAAAAGTAGATTTCATGGAATTTAGCACTTTAGGCAGAAAATGTAGTTACCATAACTATTCTTTCTTCTTATATTTATTACTTATAAAACTGACATTTTTGCCGTATTCCATTTTCTGGAATTAGAATATGTTTTAATTTGGCTTTAATATAAAACTATAATGAAATCACTGCAATGACCAGAAATTATACTTAACAAACATTGGTATAATTCCCAGAATTTCAGCTCATAAAAATGGAACTGCAATTGTACTGATCATACGCATGTTTATTTACAGTTATAGGTTTCTTCCATCTTACGCCAGCATATTATTTTATGGATCCGGGAGTTCAGATGCCTTGAAAAGCTGTTGGATTCCTCCTTCAGTTTCATGGAGCACATGCTGTCATTATTTAAAATTGAATAAAAAGTTAGGAGCCTTTTATATATTTTTTTCTGAGTATCTTATCGACAGTTCATATGGTATGCCTGACAACGCCTTGCTCCATTTCGCGTGTTGTAATGTGTCGATAAATTCAGCATACCAGCTCCACTGCCTGAACTATACCTGATCATACTTTCTGTTTGGCTATATGATTTATGCCAAGCTTTCCGGTGCACCAGCACTGTTTAAAATGCAAAACGCTGGGCTGTTTGCACTGTCATGGTAAGCTATACTTCATTACTCGGAGTGGGCCACAGAATTTGTAGTCAGGTTCAAGTTTCTTTAAATGTCTATGTGTACACACTACTACATAACAATGTAACAGACAAAGAAGCTTGTAATAAATATGGAAAATACACAAACAGCTATTCCTTCCTGCCAAGGCAGTGGCAATCATGCTGTAAAAATATCCATAAGTTTTAGTTCCTTCAGTTTAATTTCCTGTTATTTATCTATCTACTATCTAAGGCGATCTACCCTTTCTCATGTTGGTCAGACATTTTTGTTCCTCATCTCTCACCCCTGAAATTTCCTAACACCATATCACTTCATTATAATCTTAGAATCTAGTCAGAAGTGTTCTGCTTTCTAATCTTAGTTACCTGCTCATGCTATAACTATCTACCTCATCCATTCTAAGTTAGCAGAGCTTGCTCACTTTATTGCATTAGAGTTGTCACTACCTTCCTCTCTGTCTGACTGTAAAATAACACATACTTCCTATTCAGACAGTGTCTTTATGTCTGTATCCAGTGAATTTTGTACTGTACTGGATTGCACTAAGACGTAATGTATTTACTGCTGAAGATGTCACTGTTTGCTTAACATATTTTCTGAATTATTAGTCTGATAACAGATTGCCCTGTGTGATTATTGTACATTATTGCACTTGGCCAACTTCTGTATCAATATTTAACATTGAAAAGAATACCTGATTTTGTCTCTGGAGGCTAAAGTAATAATTAAATAACTACATAAGTAAAATGCAGTGGGTATGCACATCTTTCACTCGCATGCTTATCATATTCTGTGCATTATTAACCCTATCCAATTGTATAAATACCCGCTGAACTATGAAGATCACTCAAAAAAGTCAAGCTGGTGTAGAAAAGACCATTTAATAAACATACCACCATTTGACTACGGTATCCTTGAAGTTTAATCTGCAATACTTGCAATAATGTCAAAATCTGCTGTGCGAAGCCTCAGAACAATAATGAAGAGATGGAAAATGAGGCCAATGTGACATCCTGTACCCATTAAGTTATGCAAAGCACAAGAAGTATGTCTGTTTTGTTCTGACCACTTGCTTAAGGACATTTTTATATTTAATTCATTTGTTTTTAAAGCTGGATATCACGGGTCCTAGTAGCTGTGGTTCTGAACCACATGTTAGGACATCAAAAGCAATGGACCACATTTGGAAGAAGTGCAAATATTCTGTCACGTGCGGAGACATGTTCAGAGATGTGTTTTTGAGTTTCTTCAATAGCAATAATTTCAAAGGCAGTAAAACCAGATATACTGTTTCTAGGCAGTGAAAAATCAGCATTTCATTTGCAGAGGAAGACCATTTTGCATCAGAATCTATGGAACGTGTTTCAGACCACAACCCAATTTGTATACTAAGTATACATTTATAGCCACCCACTTAACATGTAGTCATGTTTTCTAATTACTGCATGACTTCAAAATGATTTACTTATTCACGGTTTCTGTTTATCAAACTCTTTTCCTTAACCTGGAATCTATGTATGCCCAAAATATGTAGAACATAGTAGCTAACTTGCAGACCAGAAAACTTCATAGAGATAGCTGAGAAATAAAAGTCTTCACCTAATAAATTCTGAATCAAAGAAATAGAAATAAGACTTGGTGTTGAATGGTGTGGTGGTACAGAAACTTAAGACAGAGTCTTAAAATAAAGAACACGTGGGTGTGGGTGTGACACTGATATTTCAAATTTATTTTTATTTATTCATTTATTTTACATTTGTTTACAGGGAAAGTCTGACTGGACACAGGTCCATTTTCAGCAGAGGCCCAGGGAGAAAAGCTCCACATTCCAATACATTACATGAGAGTAAAAAGAAGTAGAACATACATACATATGGTGTATATATACACATCAGGGCAACATGCTGGTGATTAACAAACATGCATATAGCATATATATACACACAACAGGACATCATGCTAGTGATTAACATTTCTTACAGTAGACAATCAGAGGTACATTTTTTTTTCTTTTGCAGTTGTAAGTTTTGTAAGGTAAATGTATACGGGTTTGGAAGCTTTCAGGGGAGAAACTGTTTATACATAGCAAGCACAACAACTAACCTTAAGGAACAACAAGGGAAGATAAACTTTGTGCAATGAGTAAATATGGCAGCAAGTATCCCTGTGCGGATAAGAATAAAAGAAAAACATCAGATGGAATAGCTATAGGACTTCCATGGCTACCAAGGATACTTAGAAATATACTTGCATAACATACTTTATACTAATAAAGACAGACAGTACAATTTGTTGGCTGCGAGGAGTAATCAGAAAAGTAAATTGCCTCCCTAATGGCAAGACATAGGTTGTTATTTCAGTATCCTACAAGATAATGGAGAAAGACAGGAGTAGGTACACTGGCAGTGGTTTGTAGCAGGAAGAACACTGGCTGAAAATGTGAAATAAGTAATTTTGAATGACATCAGGCAGTATAACATTCTGTGACTTCATAAAATAAAACTGAGTAATGTGTGGCATTATTGAAATACTAACAAAATAAAAGAGGACTAAAAGTATACAACAAAAAATTATTACACTGTAAAACATTAATTCAGGAAAATGTTCGGTTCATTTGTCAAGAATGTTTTCTTGACATAAGTATTTACAAATAAAAGATGGCTTACATTTATATCTAATAGATTCAGCAATCATAACTCAAATTCAACTTAGGAGCCTAAGCAACAAATCTGATTAGTTCAAATCATTACTGGAATTAACTGATACATAATGGGTAAGCTGTGTGACAGGCAAAAGAGATCTATATGTGTATATACAGAGAGACACACACACACACACACACACACACACACACACACGTGTGTGTGTGTGTGTGTGTGTGTGTGTGCATCCATAAATATATACACACAATCATATATGGCTACAATCCATATAATTGAACATACATAATACTGAGCTTTTTTCAGCAGGAAGCAGTGATCAAAACTCATTTAATCCCTTCTGCTAGCATTATGTTTGAGCAAGATCACTTACAGTTGGAATCATGGAATTTTCCCTTTCCACACTATAAAGGAGTTGGTGTATATATATACATATATATATATATATATATACATAGGCATACATATTTACACATGCATAAAATTAGCAGGGGGTGTGGAATTGCCCCCTGCAAACAGTTCTGTTTTTTCAATATTTTTGAATCAATGCTTTTTAAGTCAATGTTGTTTTTACACTTTGATATGTTGAAGTATACCTATATATATATATATATATATATATATATATATATATATACATATATACACAAACATACATGTAGATAGATAGATAGATAGATAGATACGTATATCCATACACAAAATGCTTCTTTGAAACACTGGATTTTTCCCAATAAGAATATTACTGGCTGTGTTCATGTAGTGAATGACTCGAAACTAAAGAATATGGAATCATTAAGGTCTTTTCTGCTGCCCTGATTATACCCATACACAAAATGCTTCTTTGAAACACTGGATTTTTCCCAATAAGAATATTACTGGCTTTGTTCATGTAGTGAATGACTCAGAACTAAAGAATATGGAATCATTAAGGTCTTTTCTGCTGCCCTGATTATGTGTTAAACATTAATAGTATGAAATTAAAAAATACTCTTTAACAAATTTGATCTAAATAAGGGAGACTGGTTGGATGGCCAGCATCTAGTTATAGTATTTAAACTCAAAACTGAGTAGTAATAGTATAAGTAAATCTAATTTATCACTTTTTTTAAAAAAAATATCTTAGTCTAAGAGTCAGGAATGATGCAGAGTGGGAAATATTTCATGTTGCTACATGGTAACACAAAGAGCAGAAATGATAAATGTCAAAAAAAAATGTTACCAAAAAATATATTGCTTTCTTAGCCTCTCATAATATCAGTTTATGTCCATGAAAGAATGTGTCCTTTACACCAAATTTAGATGAGCTCAAAAACCTGGTAATGAGACTGACTGATACTGAAGAAGGGAAAGCATTTTTAAACTAAATGGATGTCATAGTTATGATATGTTGGTGCAGTAAATACTGAAAGCACAGTGACTGAGTTTAACAGAGCACTTTGGCTGGAGTTAGCATGTGTCCCTCCTGCCACTTGTTCTTCTTCTTAGTAATTTCCTTAGGTATTTTAATTGTCTTCTCTATTTAGGTCCCTGTGGTGGGCTATAACAGGGTAATAGCTCTGTATATTTAATTGAGAGTGAACTCTAGATATTTTTGTAATATTGATGATGGTAATAAATATGCTTCTAAACCTGTGTAGGAAATGTACCATTTAGAAGCATAATACCAGTAGGCTCCACAGAAATGTATGGCTGGAGCTATATTATGGGATCATTGACTGAAGAGGCCTTTTTTATTTATGCGTATTTAAGATGCTTAATAAAGTATTTGCATTGCACAAAAACGTTTCATTGCTTTTTCTGTACAAAAAATTATTATTTTTTTTTATTCTCATGACTGCCAACAACCAAGCTCTGTCTAAATGAAGTTGAGCCAGATTTTCGTGAGCTGTACATGGCATCAGTCATTCAGTCAGCCATGACGCTGCTTGTAATTCTGTTCTTGCCTATTTCTCAGCTGGTCCTCCCACTGTTCTGACTGTCCTTGTTCTCCTCACCTGTCAAGTCTGGCTTATCTCCCAGAACAGGCAAGCTCTGCCTTAGACCCAGACCTATGTGGCATCCTTTCTTAGAAACAGTCCACACCATGTATATACTTGACTGTGGAGGTAGTTTCTAAGGCCCTAACCCATCCCATGGTGCTTTTTCAGGACATAATATGTCTGTGACTGTCTAAATAGATACATCCAACAACAGGTACATAACTTGTTTACAGAGAGTATTGTTAATCCAAAAGCAATATTTTTAATAGGTTTAGCAGGAACAGCTACAAATGATGCATGCATGTAAGTAATACATGTTTGGGGACAACATTTTGTGAGATGCATATGTTTTAATATCAGGTAATTTGGGGGGCAGCAATAACAGATTATTAGTACAAAATGGAATTCTCGGATACATCCCACTATGCCCTTCCTCAATGCATGCAAGCTTCCATGCATGTGCAGTTGAGAGCTACTATCACCACCTCAGGAGCACTAAGCACACATCTCTGGTCTACTGTCCTTCTTGTCATGCAAGATTCTACTTGTAGAGGAGTAGAATGGCTGACCAGTACCAAAATTCCTTCCCCCAGTATAGATGAACTGGCATATGCCACTTAGGTTCCATCCTGCAGCCAGGTTCTTCCAGTACCCAAGCTGCTAACTGAAGTTAGGCTGTCTAGATTATAGCCATGGCATATGTTTCTTACTGCAGAGCCTGGCATGTTCACTGAAAAACAACGGTGGCCAAAATGACATATCTGGAAGCAGACGAATAATCCACAATATGTTCATTAAATAATGATAAAATCCAAATGACGATAAAATGATGCTGAAAAAAAAAAATTTAGTACAGTACAATAGTAATAAGTGCTTTCATCTGGTATTACTGACCTTCATAAGATAGTTTAGAATTATCATGTGATGAATTTAAATACAAAGTAATCGCATGTTGCATTTAAAATGACACATTGTAGCAAGGTTTAGCAAAGAGCGATCGCATATTTTCTTTAAAACATAATTAGAGAACAAATTAGAAATAAATAATAAATAGGTAATAATTAAGAATAAGTTAAAAATTTCTACAAATGAATAGTTACAGTAATACTAAATGAACATGAAATATTATTAAAAAAGAAGAACTTTGATCTTCCATTAAAAACTAACATTTAAGTTTATATATTTAAAATGTTACATACTGAAAAGTCATGTATCATAAACCTTCATTTTAAGAATTCTTGAAATAGAAAACAATGTCATAAGACCTAGTGGAGCAGAAAGACTGAGAAAAAATCTGCCACCAATGTTCACACTGCTCTATCAGGATATTCCAAGGGCCACCTCTCGGGGTAAGAATGACTTGTTCTAAAACCACAAATAAAGGAAAACCCATGATCTTTGAATTCAAGGATATGTTAAGATAAGGCACTGGAAGATTTAGCTTTTTGCACATCATAAATGTGTTTGTGCACTCATTGTTTTATTTTATGCTTGTTTTACCCAATGTGAAATGCGGAACAGTCAATGCACAATACAGCATAAACAACTCCTTTGGTATGACAGTTGAAGTGCCCAGAAATACGAATGCATCTGTTCCCTACTCTTATTTCTTCACAACGTAGGGTGTATTTGCACTGAGAAAAGTAGCCACATTTTGCCATCTTCCCAGAAACAATTATTAATAAATATTAATAAATATTTTTTCTTCTGGAACTAGTCTTCATATTTTTTTGGTGGGAAGACTTAATGACAGTAGTCTGTCATAACTTGGCTGACCGAAGTTTTAAGATTAGTTGTATCAAAATACTGTCGTTTAGCCCTGGGGCACTTTCAGCATTCAATCTCAATTGTGAAAGTAACTCCCTATATTCAATTAAATACATAATTGCTTCATCTTCACTAGCATTAGTGTTATTACATACATTTTTTTATCACATTAGGTATTACCTCCGGATAGCAAATAAATAATTTTGTAGGTTGTAGTTTTCCTGTCTTGTTATGGCTCTGTTTTTAAAGAATTTTTAAAGAAGCGTAAAGAATTTTTAAGTAAGTTTTAGACGGTATGATTTTTAGTTTGTCCACTTTTTTTAATAATGTAATGATGTGATGTTCTATGCCTTTAAATCTGTAATCAGTTGGGATGGAAAGGTTTAAAAGGAGGTCAATTGAACATGCATTAATTTTCTGATGAAGTCTCCCATGAGACACGAAAGCACTTAAACAGTTTGTTACAAAAGATATGCTGTACATTTATTTTGTTTGTTTTTATTTTTCAGTTTACTTAAAACCATATATTTTAACCTTTGTTGGTATCTGAGTCTAATGCACTGTAGCACAATTGGTTCCAGTTGTCAGATTCAAAGGCACCTTCTGCACTGTACACCAGATGTGTGGCTGAAAGTATCTCAGTCACAGTGTTGATAGTCACATGATTCAATAAAAGGAAAGCACAACTGTTTGTAAATGCTTAGAGGAACACAGAGGGACATGAACGTTGAACTGAGTGAAATTTCAGTACCCTACTCATGTCAGTGAGGTACTGAATGCTACAAGGAGGAGTCAGTGCTCATTGATAGGGGTAGCAGAAAAGCCTGGTACACATCATGCAACCTTTGTGGTCTGTAACTGCAGCATCAGGATGAATCAGATGGCCTGCACCTAGTTAAGGCATACATGTGTCTAAAGGTATACATCAGGGTAACCTGGGCTTCATGGAGCCTATGTGTACTACAGATACATGTGAAGGGTATATGAAGCTGGGGCACATAGCACTATAGCCTGTGCACCACACAAATGAATATCAAAGTATCTAATTATGCAAAGGGATGCACAGATATTAAGGTACATAGCAGGTATGTGCCCAACATATGAATGAAACATCTGTGGAAATGTTAAAGGATACACAAAGTTATGGGCACACTGCAAAGCTAGCCTCTGGGCCCTACCTATGAATAGTGTAGTCTGTACTCATTGTAAGGTTATACAGAATTATGTAGAATAGTACAGCAGACTTTGTCTACTTCTGATGAATCAGAAGATCTTCTGCCATCATATGGGGTTGACACAGTGAAGCACAGAGCAAGGGAGCAGGTGTACCGTAGCCTGGTACTGCAACATGTCTTTCACAGAAGGCTTCCCTGGGGTACCTGGCACAAAGTATAACACACACTGCAGCCATCAGTCAGTTACACAGGTTTCAATGTCCACATACTAGTAAGTTTCTGGGAGGAAGGAAATACACCTTGAAAGTATATATGTTAGTGCAACATTAACTTACTGGCAGGAGTGAATATATCCTGAAAATGTACATGTTTGCGTAGTGTAATACTGCACACATCCCCCACACTTCAACATGGGTATGTGTATATCTGTATATATGTATCTTTTTTACTTGTGCAGTGTAATACCCCCACACTCCCCACTTTTCAACTCAGGTACATGTATATCTGGATGTATGCATGTATGTATGTCTTGCTTGTACTTCTATCTCTCTCTCTCTCTCTCTCTCTATATATATATATATATATATATATATATATATGCGTGTGTGGGTACATATACATATATATATATATATATATATATATATATATATATATATATATATATGGATCCCCTTCAAAACATCTAAAGTTCATAATATTGAAGCTCAAAACATTGAGAGCATAACATCTAAAACCTGTAACGTCTAAAACTTGTAACATCGAATTTCATAAAAAAATCTTTCTGTAGCCAAACGGTGAGCAGGAAACACACCAGCAAAGGTCCAAATATTTTAATACTTCCAAGTAGCAAACCAGCAGAGTAAAAAGGCAAAATAAACGCTCTTAACCAAATTGCGTTTTCGTCTTCAGCAACTGTGACTTCATCAGATAATGAAAACAATTAATCAATCAAAGCTTTATATATGTATAAACTTTTCAAATTACCCTATCAGTCAGAGTGCATCAAATAACAGCCAATCATTGCACTGTCCTTATTAAAAACTTATTCTTAAAAAACATACATATACACAAAATCAATACATTTCTCTCTTGATTTAAAATAAATATATTTAAAAATAGATGTATTTAAAAACTCCTGATTTTCTAGTACTAAGTACTTTTGCTCCTACATAAAAATGTTCTATTTAAAAAACTTCAAAATAAATACATGTTTGGAATAGTTGATTTAATGAAATAATGCTCCTTTTGCTTAACCTTAATAAATAGCACCATCTATTGGGCTCCTTAAAAATTGCAACTGGAAGATATATTTCTTTATTATAAATCTGCAGCTTTTAATTTGAGTACTGGGGTTATAGAGATGGCATCATTAAGTCCAGGTTTTTTAGTGGCATTAAGGTATATTTGCCACCAAAGTTCTCTGTAACCAACCCTCTCTTCCCATAAACCGCCTCTAATATCCCTTTTCACCTGTTCAATAACAAAGAAATCAAACTTAGCATCCTTACAAACTTTTGTGTGCCTGTATAAAGCATTAGTATCCTTGGCCTTTGAGATTTCATAATAATGCTCATATATTCGTCTCCTCAAGACTCGTTCAGTCTTTCCTATGTAGAAAGACCTGCATTTATTACAAATTCCAATATATATAACACCCCTTGTCTCACAATTGTAATAGCCATTAATTTTTATAATTTTATTCCTACTGGGGACACTTATTTCTGTAGAATTTGCCATGTATTCGCATTGATTGCAGTGACCACACTTGTAACTACCCGTCCTTATTTGTCCATCAATTCCATAACTTATTTTGTTTTCCTTGATATTGGACTCTAAAATTTCCTTAATAGTCCTAGAGTTCCTGTATACAATTTTAGGTGTTAAATTGTTGATACTACTTAGATCAGATAAATCCGAAAATTTAGTCCATTCTTTTCGAAAGACTTCACTAAATCTAATGTTGGACATATTGTATTCCATAATTAGGGCCTGTTCATACTTGCTTTCAGAATCAACATCCATATTGTTTTCATTTGTAATTTTATTGACAATTTTCTGTCCCTTTATAGGTTGAAATTTGGTCGCTCTACCTAATTCAACTTCTGTTCTCAAATTTTTCACAAAATCATGTGGATAACCCCTCTCCTCAAACATTTTACTTAATATATTACATTCAACCAAAAAATCTTCACTAGCGCTGGTCATTCTACTACCCCTCACAAACTGCCCTTTGACAATGTTTTTCTTGCAGTGTGAGGGGTGTGCGCTAGTGAAGTGAAGGAAGGAGTTGCAGAAGGTTTCCTTTCTATAGATTTTAGTTTCAAAATCACCCTCTGTCTTGTATATTTCCACATCCAAATATTGTAGTTTGTCCCTAGAAAGATTGTATGTAAATTTCAGAAAGTTGGTTGAATTATTGATATAGTTGAAAAATTCACTGAATCTTTCAATTCCTCCTATCCAAAAAAGGACAATGTCATCCAGAAAACGGCGATACAATGTCCAACATTCCTTGTACTCAGAGTTTATTATGAAGTCCTCCTCCCATTTAGTTAGGACCATATTTGCATAGGTGGGCGCACACGCTGCGCCCATCGCTATGCCCTGAATCTGTTTGTAGTATTCACCAAGAAATGTGAAATAATTATATCTTAAGACCATGTCCACCAGGACCAGGACAGTGCAATGATTGGCTGTTATTTGATGCACTCTGACTGATAGGGTAATTTGAAAAGTTTATACATATATAAAGTTTGATTGATTAATTGTTTTCATTATCTGATGAAGTCACAGTTGCTGAAGACGAAAACGCAATTTTGTTAAGAGCGTTTATTTTGCCTTTTTACTCTGCTGGTTTGCTACTTGGAAGTATTAAAAGATTTGGACCTTTGCTGGTGTGTTTCCTGCTCACCGTTTGGCTACAGAAAGATTTTTTTCTTGGTTTGTCCACCCTTGGATTACTTATCGAATTTCATAACATTGAAACTTTGAATCACAACTTCAAAACCTACAAATCACATGTAAATAACATCCCCTTCACCTAAAACAACACCAAAGTAGTGGGCACACTTTGTACTATGTTTCTGCAACGGGGCAAGCCCCCGTGTACTTTTTCCCCACTGAAGTGCGATCTCCGAGTTGGTATATTTAATTTACGGGGGGGTGGGGAAGGGTGGAGCCCCTGACATGAAACGTAGTACAAAGTGTGTTTACTACTTTGATATTGTTTTAGGTGGAGAGGATGTTATTCACATGTGATTTGTAGGCTTTGAAGTTGTGATGCAAAGTTTCAATGTTAAGAAATTCGATGTTATGAGTTTTAGACATTATGGGTTTTAGATGTTATGGTCTCAATGTTCTGATCTTCGATGTTATGGCCATTCAATGTTTTGAAGGGGATCCATATATATATATATATATATATATATATATATATATATATATATATATGTGTGTGTATGTATATATATATATATATATATATATATATATATATATATATATATATATATATATATATATATATATATATATATATATAGGTTCACTACATATGTGACCCTGGAGTGAGAATATAAAGTTAGTGGGGGTGTGGGGGGGGCTATGCCCACCAGATTTTGCAACCAGTTTTTACTGATGTATGTTTTAATGCATTTGTAATGGATACACATGTATATAATAGTGCATAAACTGCAATTATGTGCCCCCCACACACCCCCGACAATATATTCTATCTCCAGGGTCGCACTACAATGGGGAGCAGGGCATATACCTGCCAGTGCTGTTTTTCTGTCAAATGAGTTTTCAGTCATATGGGTTTTCGGTCAAATGAACTTTTGGTCATTTGGTCTCAGTCAAATGGGCTTCGGTCATATGAACTTTCGGTCATATGTAGTGAACCCATATATATATATATATATATATATATATATGTGTGTGTGTGTGTGTGTGTGTGTGTGTGTGTGTGTGTGTGTGTGTGTGTGTGTGTGTGTGTGTGTGTGTGTGTGTGTCTGCATGTATGTTGTACAGGGCTGTGCAATGCACTCCTCCATATAAAGAGCTGTATGTTGTGCAGAAGACAAGGACTGGTGTTACATAGCTGTAGGGAAGGACATTTAGAAACTTCCTGGGTTATGCCTTTGTCGTTCGTAATTTATGGGTACCATCTCAGATTTTCATTTCTTTATAGTTTTCCTCCAGCAACCAAGACTCACCATCAAGAAAAGCAAGAGCATCTGGAATTATGCTGTAAACTCCTACCATCCTCAGGATAACAATGATCATAAAGGGACATTCCCATGTGCCCCCCATACTGCAGCTACAGCAAATATATGAGCATCAGATACAGTTTCCAGTGCCCAAATATCATAAAATCCTACCCTAGCAAACGCAGGCACAGCTGTTTACAGGGCTCAATGCAATCACTGCCAATCATTTTCAATTGAGAAGACCATTAGCAAACATAAAACCAGGATTAGCCGAGCATTACTCAGATATCAGAAGTGGCATATTGAAGAGCCCCTTAGCCAAACATGCTAAGGAACAACAAGGACACACCACTTTGAAATTCCTCTTCCTGGACCTCATGGATTAGGGACAGCTTAATGGAAACAAAAACAACAAACTGTAAAAGAAAAAACTTGAATGGCAGATTAGCCTAAGGGCAGACAAACCTCCTGGACTGAACAACACTTTTTCCATCAACTGTGTCCTCAACCTCTGCATGTTCTACTGAGGGCAAAAACACAGCCAAATGTCTTCTTTTCATTTATTAACTGAATCCTAAATACATTTGGCAGAGATTCTTGTCAATTACCCTCATTGGCTTTAATACTTATTCTACAACTTACTTGGTTATTTTTCAGTATACAGCTTTAGTGCAGTCACCTGTTGTCAATGTTTAACTAGCTGATTCAGACGGGATTATTTCCATAACTTTTTTCCTTAGTCCCTGATACTACATCCACTTATCGCCCCAGTAACCTTATGATTTTATTGTTGCACTTGATCGTAGTATATTCAATAGCAAATTGTCAGATCCACTGAAGACCAATGAAAGTGCTGGCAGAACAGATATGCATTCCACCACACACATAAGTTTCCCCCTCCTTAAATGGCACTTTTAACAAAATCCACACACAACTGCTTAACAGACCATACCTGTCAGTATCATCACTTGTTCTTTGTCTTTAATATATATATATATATATATATATATATATATATATATATATATATATATATATTTTTTTTTTTTTTTTTTTGTGTGATTTTGTAAGTATGTGTTTATGTGCTTCTACTTTTTTGTCAGAATTAAGATGGCAAAGAAAAGGGTGTTTCTGTTGTTAAAAGTTAGGAAAGACAGATCTGATATATCTGCACCTTACAAGAACTGTAACTATAGAACATGGTGGAGACCCACCCTGTGACTCCCCCTTTGATAGGCGATGCCCTACCCGGTCACAGCCACTTTCAAAGGGAAGACTCCAGGCAGGTTACTACCCACATTTCTACTGTATAAAAAAACACTGATTTGTTACATCCACTGTAGTGTACAGCAGCTCTCATTTGCCCACAGTAAAGGACTGGACTACAAGAGCATTGAGTCTGAGAGACCAAAATAAAAAACTATCTAAGGTTATTTGTTATTTGCTAGTAATTACAGGTGTGGGGGTAGCCACATTCTTTGATTTCCTGTCCTTGCCTATTTAAGTGGTACAGTGTGAAATATTTTCTGCTTAAAAACCTCAGCTTTGGCCGGCTAAGAACTTGCTGTATTCAACTGGACGTATAAGAGAATTTAAGTACATTTATCTGCACTTTTTTTTTCAAAAAAATACAGTATTTAAATTGATTTTAACTGTGTCTTGCAAGAATATTAACTGAACTGGAAGTTAGTCAGTGTTTGCTGAATTTTGTTATTTGCTAGTAATTACAGGTGTGGGTGTAGCCACATTCTTTGATTTCCTGTCCTTGCCTATTTAAGTGGTACAGTGTGAAATATTTTCTGGTTAAAAACCTCAGCTTTGGCCGGCTAAGAACTTGCTGTATTCAACTGGACGTATAAGAGAATTTAAGTGCCTTTATCTGCACTTTTTTTTCAAAAAATGACAGTATTTAAATTGATTTTAACTGTGTGTTGCAGGAATATTAACTGAACTGGAAGTTAGTCAGTGTTTGCTGAATTTTGTTATTTGCTAGTAATTACAGGTGTGGGGGTAGCCACATTCTTTGATTTCCTGTCCTTGCCTATTTAAGTGGTACAGTGTGAAATATTTTCTGCATAAAACCTCAGCTTTGGCGGTTAAGAACTTGCTGTATTCAACTGGACGATAAGAGAATTTAAGTACCTTTATCTGCACTTTTTTCAAAAAAATACAGTATTTAAACTGATTTTAACTGTGTGTTGCAGGAATATTAACTGAACTGGAAGTTAGTCAGTGTTTGCTGAATTTTGTTATTTGCTAGTAATTACAGGTGTGGGGGTAGCCACATTCTTTGATTTCCTGTCCTTGCCTATTTAAGTGGTACAGTGTGAAATATTTTCTGCTTAAAAACCTCAGTTTTGGCCGGCAAAGAACAAGTTGTATTCAACTGGATGTATAAGAGAATTTAAGTACCTTCATTTGCACTTTTTACCAAAAAATACAGTTTTTAAATTGATTTTAACTGTGTTGCAGGAATATTAACTGAACTGGAAGTTAGTCAGTGTTTGCTGAATTTTGTTATTTGCTAGTAATTACAGGTGTGGGGGTAGCCACATTCTTTGATTTCCTGTCCTTGCCTATTTAAGTGGTACAGTGTGAAATATTTTCTGCTTAAAAACCTCAGCTTTGGCCGGCTAAGAACTTGCTGTATTCAACTGGATGTATAAGAGAATTTAAGTACCTTTATCTGCACTTTTTTTCAAAAAAAGACAGTATTTAAATAGATTTTAACTGTGTGTTGCAGGAATATTAACTGAACTGGAAGTTAGTCAGTGTTTACTGAATTTTGTTATTTGCTAGTAATTACAGGTGTGGGGTAGCCACATTCTTTGATTTCCTGTCCTTGCCTATTTAAGTGGTACAGTGTGAAATATTTTCTGCTTAAAAACCTCAGCTTTGGCCGGCTAAGAACTTGCTGTATTCAACTGGATGTATAAGAGAATTTAAGTACCTTTATCTGCACTTTTTTTTCAAAAAAATACAGTATTTTAAATTGATTTTAACTGTGTGTTGCAGGAATATTAACTGAACTGGAAGTTAGTCAGTGTTTGCTGAATTTTGTTATTTGCTAATAATTACAGGTGTGGGGTAGCCACATTCTTTGATTTCCTGTCCTTGCCTATTTAAGTGGTACAGTGTGAAATATTTTCTGCTTAAAAACCTCAGCTTTGGCCGGCTAAGAACTTGCTGTATTCAACTGGACGTATAAGAGAATTTAAGTACCTTTATCTGCACTTTTTTTCAAAAAAAGACAGTATTTAAATTGATTTTAACTGTGTGTTGCAGGAATATTAACTGAACTGGAAGTTAGTCAGTGTTTGCTGAAGTTTGTTATTTGCTAGTAATTACAGGTGTGGGGTAGCCACATTCTTTGATTTCCTGTCCTTGCCTATTTAAGTGGTACAGTGTGAAATATTTTCTGCTTAAAAACCTCAGCTTTGGCTGGCTAAGAACTTGTTGTATTCAACTGGACGTATAAGAGAATTTAAGTACCTTCATCTGCACTTTTTTTCAAAAAAATACAGTATTTAAATTGATTTTAACTGTGTGTTGCAGGAATATTAACTGAACTGGAAGTTAGTCAGTGTTTGCTGAATTTTGTTATTTGCTAGTAATTACAGGTGTGGGGGTAGCCACATTCTTTGATTTCCTGTCCTTGCCTATTTAAGTGGTACAGTGTGAAAGATTTTCTGCTTAAAAACCTCAGCTTTGGCCGGCTAAGAACTTGCTGTATTCAACTGGACGTATAAGAGAATTTAAGTACCTTTATCTGCACTTTTTTTCAAAAAATACAGTATTTTAAATTGATTTTAACTGTGTGTTGCAGGAATATTAACTGAACTGGAAGTTAGTCAGTGTTTGCTGAATTTTGTTATTTGCTAATAATTACAGGTGTGGGGGTAGCCACATTCTTTGATTTCCTGTCCTTGCCTATTTAAGTGGTACAGTGTGAAATATTTTCTGCTTAAAAACCTCAGCTTTGGCGGCTAAGAACTTGCTGTATTCAACTGGACGTATAAGAGAATTTAAGTACCTTTATCTGCACTTTTTTTCAAAAAAAGACAGTATTTAAATTGATTTTAACTGTGTGTTGCAGGAATATTAACTGAACTGGAAGTTAGTCAGTGTTTGCTGAATTTTGTTATTTGCTAGTAATTACAGGTGTGGGGGTAGCCACATTCTTTGATTTCCTGTCCTTGCCTATTTAAGTGGTACAGTGTGAAATATTTTCTGCTTAAAACCCTCAGCTTTGGCCAGCTAAGAATTTGTTGTATTCAACTGGACGTATAAGAGAATTTAAGTACCTTTATCTGCACTTTTTTTCAAAAAATACAGTATTTAAATTGATTTTAACTGTGTGTTGTAGGAATATTAACTGAACTGGAAGTTAGTCAGTGTTTGCTGAATTTTGTTATTTGCTAGTAATTACAGGTGTGGGGGTAGCCACATTCTTTGATTTCCTGTCCTTGCCTATTTAAGTGGTACAGTGTGAAATATTTTCTGCTTAAAACCTCAACTTTGGCCGGCTAAGAACTTGCTGTATTCAACTGGACGTATAAGAGAATTTAAGTACCTTTATCTGCACTTTTCTTTCAAAAAATACAGTATTTAAATTGATTTTAACTGTGTGTTGCAGGAATATTAACTGAACTGGAAGTTAGTCAGTGTTTGCTGAATTTTGTTATTTGCTAGTAATTACAGGTGTGAGGATAGCCACATTCTTTGATTTCCTGTCCTTGCCTATTTAAGTGGTACAGTGTGTAATATTTTCTGCTTAAAAACCTCAACTTTGGCCAGCTAAGAACTTGCTGTATTCAACTGGACATATAAGAGAATTTAAGTACCTTTATCTGCACTTTTTTTTCAAAAAAATACAGTATTTAAATTGATTTTAACTGTGTGTTGCAGGAATATTAACTGAACTGGAAGTTTTGACTCTGCTCTTCAGTTAGTCCCACCCACCCTCCCTGTTTTTGTTTTGGTGTTAATCTTAGTGGCCTTGAAACTGCCCGCCCCTCTTGTAAATTTTGGTTTGGATACTCCTTCTGGGCCCATCTCATTTGCTCACTCAACTGAGTGCAGTGAGATCATATTCTGATTTCAGGCACTCATACTGTGTACAAAGAGAGTGTCTGGGAAACAGAAAAAAAATTAAGCTTGTTTCCTGCCTTTCCTGTTAAGTGGTATAGAGTATTTGTAGGCTTCTGAGCCCCCAAGCCCTTCTGTGTTGGAGGGAAGCCATCTAGCTTAGTTTTTTTTTCTTATAACTAGCCAGTTTTCTAGTTTCAGCACTCACATCTGTTTATTTGATCTCAGCACTTGTTCAGAAAAAAAATAAAAAATTTCATCTGCTTTTACTGTACTTGTGTTTCTACCTACTTTATTTTACTTTTGCATCATCTTAAAAGTACTCAATTGTATTTATTGCTGCTTGGTGTAACTCATTCTAAGCCTTTTGGTTTAAACTTGGGCTTCGGACCAGTTGTTTTGCACTGAGAGGGTTTGTGGTCTGCACTGTAGTGGCAGAACAGGTAGCTTGCATCCTTCTAGGTTGGGAACTGCTGATTGAGGGCTCAGTGTCTGTTATTCTAAAAGTATTAATTCTGGTTTAAGCACTTGGGCTTTCAGGCCAGTTATTTTACATTAAGAGGGTTCGTGGTCTGCACTCTTGTGGGAGGAGAGGCTGGACTCTGCCCTTCTGAGCTGGGAATTTCTGGTTAAAGGCTTATAGTGCATACATATCTGAACGGTTTCTTACTGATGTTGGTGCGCTTTGTTTGCTGTGGCATAGACTGGATTCGGGCCTGCTGGATCTAGCTTTGTTTGTGTAACTTGAGCACTAATCCAGGCATTCTCTAAAGTATTCAATTGTATTTATTACTGCTTGGTAGTAACTTGATTAAAGTGTAGCTATCATTCTAAGTCTTTTGGATTAAGCACTTGGGCTTCAGACCAGTTGTTTTACATTAGGAAGGTTTGTGGCATGCACTGTGGTGGCAGGACAGGTAGCTTTCATCCTTCTAAGTTGGGAACTGCTGATTGAGAGCCCAGTGTCTGTTATTCTTAAAGTGTATTAGTTCTGGTTTAGGCACTTGAGCTTCAAGCCAGTTATTTTACATTAAGAAGGTTCGTGGTCTGCACTCTTGTGGGAGAAGAGGCTGGACTCTGCGCTTCTGAGCTGGGAATTTCTGGTTAAAGGTTTATAGTGCCTGAATATTTGAACTGTATCTTACTGAAATTGGTACACCTTGTTTGCTGTAGCATAGACTAGATCCAGGCCTGCTGAATCTAGCTTTGTTTATATGCTTGTTGTTTGTTTGCTTGTTATTTCCCTGGAATGCTAATTCCACCTAATACGCTTCTCAGCTTCTGTGGATCACTAGTGATATCTGCATTGCTTACTGTACTTATTTCCTTGTTTCACTTGAAAGAAAGTTACTGTTTGTCATTTTTGCATTTAAGTTACCTGTAACACATTGCACTTAAGTTACCTGGCACTAAAAATTAAAAGCACTACACCCTCACTGGCCCTTGTTTTCAATTATTAAGGAATTCCTAATATTATTCTAGCATATCCAAATGTCAGTTGTCAGTCTCCTCTCCGGTCCAGCTGGTGAATCTGGGAATCTTGAGGCAATGTTACAACTGCCTCATGTACACAGACAACCCTCTCCTCCTCCCAACAAATTCCAACACATGTGAGAGATGCAACCATATAGCCAAACTGGAGGCTAAGCTCTCTCAACTCAGTACTGGCATAATCAGTCAGGAGGAGAAGGAAACCACACTCACTACAATTCCAGTCTCACATAGACCTACCACGACAGCAAACCAAACACATAATCACACAAAAACATACTCGGAGGCTCTAAATAAAGATCTGCCTAAGCAGCAGAGACCTCCAATGCAGACACCCAAGCAACCGCTACCCCAAAGGAAAACACGTGCAACACATATCTCACAAAGCCAGTGTGCCGAACAGTCACAGCCCTTAAGACTAAACAACACACCTGATACACTTGTAATAGGTGACTCTATTGTCAGGCACACTGACGTCCTGCTCACCAGGCTGAACAAGGAGAGGGTCACGGTGAGCAGCCTGTCGGGTGCTAGGATCTGCCACATAACATAAGCACTCAGGTCACTCCAAGGCAAGTACAAATATGACTCAGTCATTGTCCATGCTGATGTGAATGACCTGAGACGTACCTCCCTGGACTACATGAAAAGAGACATAAAGGAGCTCTCTGAGCATGTAGCCCAGGCCGGTATGACCCTGACCTTGAGTAGCATCTTACCCTCACCAAGAATGATGCCAAAATATGAAGACAAGATGATCAATTTCAACAATTGGCTTAAGTACTGGTGTCATTCAAAGGGGATCCAATGCCTGTCAGCTTGGGATGATCTGCTCGACAAGCCACGATGCTTCGCTAGGGACGGCTTGCACCTGTCACCCCTGGGCTTTCAGATATTGGCAATGGCTCTTGCTACCCCCATAGTGCCTTTTTTAGGCAAGGCTCAAAAGACAAACCCACCTTCATAGGTATCACAAGGGATAAGAAACTAAGAGTAATGCTACTCAATGCCAGAAGTCTAAACCTCAAGATGCACACACTCAAAACTCTCCTTAGCATGGAGAACATTGATATCTGTGCAGTAACAGAAACCTGGTTCAGGGCTCCTGAGAGCACCCCAGCACTACCAGGTTATACCTCATACCATGCTTTTCGGCCCCAAAACTTGGACCGAACCACAAAAGGAGGGGGAGTATCGATATTCATCAAAGATACCCACACCTCCAGGTTGGTGGCAAAGCATGAAGCATCAGAGACT
The DNA here is from genome assembly GCF_019279795.1 of Protopterus annectens. NCBI lineage: Eukaryota > Metazoa > Chordata > Ceratodontiformes > Protopteridae > Protopterus > Protopterus annectens. Next base: position 282,739,219 of record NC_056742.1, on the reverse strand, counting down.
ATCCATGTGCAAATAACAGTGGATAAAACTGCCTTCGAGTTTATAGCCTGCTACAGACCACCCTCCCAAACCCAGGAACCCCACTTAGCCTTTCTGAGAACACTGAAAAATATGAAGGTCTCTCCAAACACCATTATATTGGGAGACTTCAACTACCTAAACATAGAATGGGAGCATTACTTTAGCTCCAACACCCTAGCCCAAAGGTTCCTAGAATTTATAAACTCAAATGCTATGGAACAACTTGTTACCACTCCCACAAGAGGGGAAAACATACTGGACCTGATCATCACCAACATGGGGGCTCTATGCTCCAGACCAGAAGTGTATCCCTCACTGGTAAGATCAGACCATAAACTAATCTCACTGGATATTCACATCCCGACCCCACCCCCTGCCCAGAAAACCACAGTGAAAAACTTCTCTAAAGCAAATTTCACACTCCTCAAAACCGAGGTGGAATCCTTCAAAGCCCCCAGGCCTGTGGAAAATACGGCCCAGACCGCAGAATCCTTTATAAACGCATTCTATGAACACCTTTAGGAATGCATGGATCATGCGATCCCAAATAAAACCAAGACCCAATCCTCCAAAGGCAGACGTCATGTCTGGTGGACCCCAGCCATAAACAAACTATACAATAGAAGGAGGAAGCTACTAAATGATAGAGCAAAATCCCAAAAAGGGAAGGCATCACTGATCAGTATTAGCAAAAAACTACGGGCACTCATAAAATTGTCTAAGGCCAGCTTCGAGAGAAAAATTGCACAGGACACTAAGGATAATCACAAGGCTTTCTTTAGTTATGTTAGGAACCTGGGTGGTAATTCCCAGATATGCTCAGAATTGGTCCAAAATGACAAAAAATACACTGAACCCACAGACATTGCCAACATGCTAGCTGACAGGTTCAGCGCAAACTTCTACCCCCCTCCTCACCAAAAGGGCAAATATCTATCCCAGCAGAGTGCTGCCCCCCTGACATCTCAGATGCTCAGGTAAGAGCCACCCCCTCCTAAGCAAAAAACACAGCATCAATGGGACCAGACGGTGTCCCGGTCTGTGTCCTACATGAACTCCAAGAAGAGCTAAACCCAAACATAAAACTACTGTTCAATCACAGCCTTACTACAGGATATGTGCCCAATGAGTGGTGTACAGCAACAGTGGTCCCTCTCCATAAAGGTGGTGCCTCAACGGATCCTGGAAACTATCGCCCCATAAGCCTGACTAGCTTGGTCTGCAAAGCTATGGAAAGGATCATCATGGACCTCATAAATAAAGATATTGGGGACCTACAGACACTGGATCCTACCCAGTTCGGCTTTGTTAAGGGCAGATCCTGCCTCTTAAACCTGGTTGATTTCTTTGAAACAGTCACCAAGGCCATTGACGAGGGGAAGGTGGTCCACACAGCCTACCTGGACCTCACAAAAGCCTTCGATACAATACCCCACTCGGGCATTATAGATAAGCTCACCAGCTTAAATATAAACCCCTATGTCACTAGATGGATTGCAAACTGGCTCAAGGACAGAACTCACATGGTTAGAATTGCTGGAGCCATGTCAGACTCCAAACCAGTTACAAGTGGTGTCCCACAAGGCTCAGTCCTGCGACCTCTCTTGTTCGGTATATATTTCTCGGAGGTACAGGCCAACACGGAAGAACTGTGGCTGACCAAGTTCACAGATGACTGCAAACTGGGCGCCATAATCAACTCTCCAGCCGACACAAGCATCCTCCAAAAGGGCCTCATAGAAACAGACAACTGCTGCCAGAGCCATGGCCTCAAGCTAAATGCCAAAAAGTGTATAGTCATCCCCTTTGGCAAAAACAAAGTGCCCACAAATTACCACATAGGTGGTAATCCATTAAGTACAGAAGAAGTAATTAGGGACCTGGGGACCCAAGTTGATAGCAATCTCTCATTTGACAACCATGTGGCCAAAGTGGTTAGAAAAACATTTTATATAGCCCACCTAATCATGAAGGGATTCACATCTAGATCAGGGGAGGTCATCGTGCCTCTTTACTCATCCCTCATCAGGCCCATAATTGAGTACAATGCCCCTTTTGGAATGTACCTTACCAGACACCTGCAGAAACTGGAAAGACCCCAAAAGTACCTCACCAAGAGGATCAAAGGGCTCAAACAGATGCCATATGCTGCCCGGTTAAAGAAACTCCAGCTCTACTCAGTGGCATACCGCCTGTTCAGAGGCAATCTGTGCCTGATGTATAAAGCCATGTCCAACCCGGAATTAATGGACATGCTGCACCTCAGAAAATCCAAATCCCATCGAGCTACACACTCGAGAGACGTGAACCTCAGCACTGAAATGAATAGGACATGCTGGAGTGACAGATTCATAACCCAGAGGCTCCCTTCACTCTGGAATAAAATCCCAGTCCAGGTTAGGCAGAGTCCCTCATTGACTCTCTTCAAGAGGAATCTTGATGAGTGGATGGGAGATCGTAGGTTTACCCCGGGTATCACTTCAGTGTCACTGTTAGACAGAGGCACAGTATACTAACCTCGAAAAAGGGCATAGCAAAATAAATTTAAAATGGGTGGTGAAAGCCAAACACATTCTGGCTAGGCTTATAAATGCCCTAGGGCAGATAGCCTAGTATGAACCTATGAACCTATAAACCATTATTTTAATGTTGTTAAGATTTGAACTTTATTTAGCTTAATTTGTTCTTCTAGGACACTATCAGAAGGGCACTCTTCAAAACCCTCAGCCGCAGGATACTGCTATACGCAAGATGAGAAATGGAAGACCGATCCCCACTGGACCACATTAGCACATCCAATTAACAGAGTCCTCCTCAAAACAAAGGCAGGGCACACTCATTGTCTGAATTTTGTTAACCTCACCCGCTTTCTCCTACAGGTGGTGAGCTTGGACCAGCCAGAGTCATCAGATTCATACAGGTCTAGTTTGGAATATTTACTGCACAAAACATTGAATCTCACATCGCTGAATGCCAAAATATCAGCCAAGAAAAGTGCATGACAGTTCTGTGATTTGAGATCACAGTACAGAGGGATTATGAAAATGACCCTTGCCTCCCTGTGTTTTGATCTTAAAGTTAGAATATGTAGGAGCGGGGGTGGGGGGTGCAGCAAGCTTGCTTCTCTGCACAATATATTTTTTTTGCTGTTTTGCCATCAATACTTTAGTATAAGAGAATTCCAGCTCAACGTTGTGAAGTTCATTGTTTTCTGTAGTTAATACTCCAAACTAGGTTCATATAAACACACACACACACAAACACACACACACACACACATATATATATATATATATATATATATATATATATATATATATATATATATATATATATATATATATATATTGTCAACAAAACCTAAAGAAGACTTCAAGAACTACAAATAACCACTACTTCTTTTGATATTTTTTAGCCCTGTCATTCTTTATTCTCAGAAATGTATCAGAAACAAACCACATTCAAAATACACCATTTAAATACTCTTTCTAATTAATTAAATAACCAATCAGCCAATTACACAGTTAACTTTCTTTACAGCACCTCCAGCTTATTGATACTAGTTTAATACGTATTTGATATTAAGGCTTTTGTTAATACCTGCAAATAGATCAGCAGTTAATAAAAGCTGACATTTAAGTTCTTTAACTTTTAAAATATTGTTTGTATTGCCAATAAAGTTGTGAAGTTGTTATAAAACAATGAATTCGAATTTCCTAAAATTTAAACATGTCAGACTATATTTAGCCAAAGCATTTGTTCTGTCTTTCTTTCAAAATAGCTGCCAGGGGTCTTATGATTTTATCCATATAGTACCCAAGGCAATATGCACAAACTGCAAGATAAACTACAAATGAAGAATTACAAATATGTTTTTGATTTTCACTTCAAACACATTCCCCAGGATTCACGAAGCCTCCATGTAAGAGTTATAACTCTTACACGGAGGCTGCAGTTAAACGGAGTGATGTCAGCATGCTTTGCATATTCATGAGAGCATGCTGAATCACACCTAAGTCTAACACGGTCTGTGTAAGACAGTAGGGGGCGTGTCCGTAGGCTGAGCCCTGCAAGCGGACACGTCCCCAGAAGTGTAAAAGTGCCCAAAGTAAACACCCACAACAGAGTCCACGATAATGTGAATAAACACAACACAACACATGCCAACACAGACTATTAACATAAAATATATATAAATGAACATGTTATATATTTTTTTTAAATTGTAAAGATGTTTAACCGTGAGTGCGCTCATTTGCGTGGGCATGCCCGTAGCACAACTACAGTTAGCAGTCAGTGGGAAAGCATATAAGAACTAAATATGCAAAATAAGCCAGGAAGCAATAGCGTAGCGTTAGAGATGTTGGCTGAAGAGCAGGCATTCATGGTTCGAGCCCCCACAACACCAATTTTTTTTTTTTCAAAATAAGCAGGAAACAAGTCCCTGACAAATATGTACACATAAAACCACAATTTATGTAAAATGTAATGAAATAGCCCATTTATATTGAAGACATGTGAGGTAACAAAAGAAGAAAAAATGCCAGATGTGCTCATAGCTGAGCTACAGTTTAACAGAGTGAGTGCATGTGCCCGTAGCTGAGCAGTGGTCTAACACACTAAATCTATGTGCCCCTAACTGAGCTGAGCGTAATATGCGTGCCGATAGCCAAATCAGGCTTAAAGCAGCGTACCCCGTTTGCTCGGAGCTGCGCACCGCGCAAACAAGCTAACCGACGGGCAACGTTGAGCAAGCCGTATCAAAACTGCCTTTACACAGACACACCCCTCAGCATGTCTAGACAGTCATGAAAAATAAAAAGCAGTGGCCAGGTTTGAACCCAGGATACTATACACCATAGTCAAGATACAGAACCACTAAGCCATGACAGCAGTACCTTTAAATGCAATAATAGCTAATATATAGGAATTAATACAAACTAGAGCATGACAATGCAGGTTTACTGAAGTTGATACAATTCCAAAATGGCCAATCACAGATATGTGCGGGAAAAACGGACTATATAAGCCCCATAGGTGGGAATACACAGCATAAACGATTGTAGAACTGACCTGCAGGCAGAATGACAGGAGTAGGAGAGGGTAGTCGCTTTCGAGCACAGAGGTGGGGTGTTGAGGAGTCCAGGTACATGGTCTGGCTCCTAGTCCATAATCATGAGGCCCAACTCATGCAGGGCCAGGTCCTCTGGGGAGCATACAGGGCTGAGGTGTGGGACCGGTTGGCTCATGATCTCACCAGTGCCACAGGGATTCCAAGGACTGGTGAGCAGGTCCTTCACCACCATGTGGACCTGAAGAGATGCAAGCAGGACCAACTGAACCTTTGGATCCAGGAGGCCCGGCAAACACCCAACGCCCCACTACTGAGTAAGTAACATTTAATTATGTATGTAAATAATTAAACTAGCTGATATTATGGAGATGTGTATTCCAATATTACTTCATTTATATTACAGCTGCAGGTGTCCGTTCTGTGAACCGCAGAGCCTATGATGATAGGCTGGTGTGGTTGCGCCACCAGGCAGGTCAGTAATCCACTACCAGTAACTATAAAGAAATATAAAAGTATGACAGTCAGCAAAAGAGTGCAGTGTAGTCAGTAAGGAATAAAATCTGCAAGTAACAGTGTGAAAGTGTATACAAGTATTGCTTGATTACAAAAGTGTGTTTCAGCCTGTAAGCTTAACCTAAACATGAAACTGTCCGACATATATTCTGAAATAAAAATGCCCTGCCTGTAAGAAAATAGTACACAACCTGCAGCAGGCTGAAAAGTATAGCTGCAGAAGATGATGAAATCACATGTGTGAAATATATCCCTGTGGAAATACTGAAACATGACAGAAGTGAGACTGCTGGAAAGGATTGTAATAACTACTGGTAAAACATGTCAATAAAGCCTAGAAGTACCATCCTGAATAGTAAAATAAAAGCAAGTGAGAGAGTGTGAGAAAGTGTCATGAATCCAGCAATACAGTAGTAATAACCCCTGAATAAAGTATACTGCAGTCAAGACAGAATGAAATGCATGTGAGATTAAAAACCAAACAGCAAAATCTGTTCAAAGTGTTGCTGCATCTGAAATGCGTATCCCAAAATCTGGATATGTTGCTCTCAGTCTGCAATATGCAGATAGGATGTTTGTCTGATATACCAAACATCCACACTTGTCTACAGCTATATAAAGCAAATGTAGCAGGATGATGTAGCTGAACAAAGCTAGATATGAATGTGTATGAAGAACCATAAAATGTATATTGATGTTGCAGTAACAGTCCTATCACCAAGTTGAAATAGTTATCATATAGGAAACTGTAGTTAGAACAGTAGTGTGTATATAACTGTAGCTATTAGAAATGTACAGCATATGTATTGTTATTCAAAGGTGTTAATATTACTTTCTTCACCCCACCCTATAACCACATATAACCCATTCCACGTGAAAATGGTATGTGCAATCACAATTAACACCCCTGGACGTTTGTCCTGCTGGGTCATATATATTTGTATGTCTGTTGATGCATCTGCCCTGTTCATACATCCACACCTGATGGCCTGTTGCCATCAATTAATCCTGCATGTTGTTGGACTGTGTATTTCTGTTCAAATTATGCATGTGTTATGCACGCTGTTCAATGGTGTGAATATCTGGGTGTTTGGTTAATGGGAATACTAATGCATGCTGTTACAACTAATTGTGAATGGTATTATATGCCACTAACCCAAACTGTCATGACATAATGCAAAACATAGGACGACAGGGGAAGGCGGATTCCAGCGGACCCACCTCTCACACCTCAGCTGGCGAGTGCACCTGGGACTAGTGCCGAGTCCGGACCCTCCTCCGGTGTCCCTGTGCCACCTGCGGGTGGAAGCACTACAGAGGATGGGGCTCGCCCCCCCTCTGCAAGTGTGGCCGGAGGAGAACCACCACTCACCCTCCGTAGCGTCCGGACTGTGGTGCATAGGGAGATATGGGACTCTGCTCTCGAGCCCCTACGCCAGCTTGAGGCACTGGTGGCACAACTAACAGGCATGCCTGTTGCCCCGCCTACATAGCCCCCAGTACAGCCCCATCCTGGGCAGTGAAGGAACAGTGGCAACTGCCTATGGGTGGGGATATCAGTTCCACTGTTGCCATCTGTGGGCTCATGGGCTCTGGATATCCAAACCTCCATCCCAGTCAATTGCGTAACCCCCCCACACGTGTCATACACCACCCCTGTATGCGTCTTGTTTGTCTTGTCTGTTTACCTACCCAACCTACCTCCCCAGCTGTACCAACTTCCTTCACCTGACATACCACTCTCACCTGAAAAAAAAAATAGGGCACTCTGTACCCACAAAAAAATTATGCCCCATACATAGCTGCCCATTCCGCACACATGTCTACTGGACATGGAACCTATCAATTACAATTGGCTGTACAACAAGTATTATTGTTGTCCTGACACCTCTCTCAGGGGTGGAAGGTTTCAAATGTCACACCAAATTACATACATATGCACAGCTGTTGCTGATGAAGAAATGGGCAGCTATGGGTCTTACCTACATCCCTCCTGCCCATCCCAAGCTTGTTTCCCTACTGTCTTACCCTCTTTGTGACCCCTTTTTCACCACTTTCCTGTCTCCCCATTTCCTTTTCTTTCAAAGAAAATAGTGCAGGTGTGCGCAAGAGTAAGCACGTTTAAGCAATTGTAAGCGGGTGTGCACGGAGCTAACCACCAGTACGCATATGTGAGCTCTGCGCAAACCAGCGCTAACCCGGTTACAACTGCTTAAAAGTGCCTTAGTCACTTTGATTGACAGGTCCTGTACTCAGCTCAAAAGCAAAATAAAATCCCACTGTGAGTCCCGAACCCAGGACCTTGGAAACAGTAGTCTGCATGACTTACCACTAAGCCATGACTCTTATACAAGAGCATCGTGCTAAAATAAATATATCATGTAATAGTAGGAATGAATGTAAAGGGAATATAGATGTGCAGTACACAAAGCATGCCATTTAGAATTACTATCAAAACTAGTGGATTTCCATAATAGTAGTGTGTGAACAGAAACAGCCATGCTAGTTGGAAGCTAGTAGGTAATAATGTCACTATAGCACCTTGCAAGCCACACACATACTCACAGCAGGATAAGCACTGCCCATACCCCACAACCTCTTACAGGAACACATCTGGACCAAGTAATAAAATATGTGGAGCAAAGGCCCAAAACCAGGGACACATTACAAATAATGTTACAACAAATGCAGACAGTTCAGAGAGTAACAGGGTCTGCACTTTGTGGGATGTTTGGAAGGGTATGCAGTCTGAAACTTGAATGTTTGTCACCATATTCTGACTTGAGCCCAGAGTGACTTGCCAGAAAAAGGTGTGCATGAGATATTGACCAAAATATGAGGCAGAAATGTGGACAACCTGCAAATATCTGTACACATGACAGGTCTGACACCACCATATTTGAATAGTTAAGAGCCTAGACATAGCAACAGTGAATGACTTACAGGGATGCTCCACAGACCCCATGTGAAATGTACAAACAGTAGGCAGAAAGGTGTAACACATGCAATGGTAACTATGGAGTCCTGAAAGTATTCATCACTTGCATGGCAGAAAAAGTGTAGTAATACATATGCTCATGCTAACCCACAGTCACACCTGCAGCATACCAGACATTTTAATGGGTGTAGCCCACTGATATGTACCATTCCATGAGGCACATAACAGATGAACCTGAAAGTCTCTGGGGCCTGCTCAGCAGCATACTCAAATACCCTAATAGATGTCAAGGCCCACACCATGGCCAGACCACACTGCATGCTGTAACACCCTAGCAGATATAGCAAGCATTCCAAGGTGTGAATGTACATGGAAAATAGGAAAGCTACAGCAGCATACTACAGTCAAGACACCTAGCAGGCATACAAGTAGTGACTGTAATGGGCAACTATTGAAGCCTTAGCAACAAAGTGCAAGAAAAAGTGAAAGGAAAGCACACACACACACAGTAACAGTAGTAGTAGTTGTAGGTGTCAGTGTACATACACAGTTAGTACAGGAAACTGGAGAAATGAATGGAGGAATGTTAATCTACAACACACCTGGAAATATGAGAGAGATACCAATCTTTACACTCACAGAACATTGTCCACAGCATAACAGCATGGTCCCTGCCCTTAAAATCTGAAAGGGCTACGCCTATCTCACATACCTTTTTATAGCACTGTTCTGAAATCACAGTGAGAACTGCAATCAGTACACAACTGGCTGCATGGAATTAGCAAATGCTGGCTAACAATTGGTGCAGAGGCCATCACATGGGCATATGCAGATACCTACAAAAGTATGCTGTACTCCCAGTCCACACATGCAATACTTTCATTGCACCCTGAGAAGGACGTGAGAGACAGACAGAGAGAGAGAGACAGAGACAGAGAAAATTGCAATTAAGCAGACACAAACAAATTGTTCAGCAACAGCTACCTGAAAGCTGACAACTGGGAAGTGGAGCAGCAGGACAGAGAACCAGACGGCAACACAAGCAGCTGTGACAAACACAGGTAATGTAAAGTAATACTATAAAGGTCTACATACTGTGAACCCTCCATATGTGTCATTGGTCTGTATCCATATGTATATGAAGATGTGTAAAGGGCAGGGGACATACAGCAACTATCAGTGAAGGCTGTACATACATTTGTATGTGAGAGCATCTATGTGCACATATCAATGTTGGTTGATTGTAGGTTGTAGTGCCATGTACAAAGTAGGTTTCACAGTTATGTATGTTTAGCAGTATGTTAGTGTGTGTATACAGTATGGTAGACAAATATGTTGATATACCTGTCTAACATATGGATACGTATGTATGTCAACATATGTATGTGTATATATATATATATATATATATATATATATATATATATGATATGCATATATGTATACATACATAGAGAGAGAGAGACGTAGGAATACATAGACAGATGTAGATAGAATATTGTACAAACATATCTATGTAATGCACACATACAGATATAGATATATGTAGATACATATACATAGACAGACTGATCTGACTATCTACAGGTATGACTGTATATGACGACCTGCAACACAGCCTGTCCCACCCTCTCTGTCACTCACACCCCCTCTGTGTCCCCCCCCTCCACATCTATAGCAATATATGTACATCAATATATATATGTGTATATGTATACAGACATATATATATATATATATATATATATATATATATATATATATATATATATACATATAGATATAGATATATCTATCTATATATATATATATATATATATATATATATATATATATATATATATATGTATATATATATATATAGAGAGAGAGAGAGAGAGAGAGATGTATATAAATTCTGAGTGAGGCACATGTGTACAGATGTATTGCAACAGGTGCCTGGTGACAAAGGCATGGAGTGAACACCAGTGTCAAAACCGGAGTACCATACCACATTCCAGATCACCTACATCAGTAACCACCAGATATGTGATTGGCTGCCCACCACTGCATGTGTCAGGGGTGAGCAGGGTCATAAATGTGTACAATAGTGGCCCCAATGATATTCACAGTGGCACACTATCCCTGGAATACCTGCACATGGTATGTGTCAGCGGACATGGTGTGTCAGCTATGGACATGTAGGTCGGTGTACCCCTCCACACCACATAATGGATGCCATGGTATGGACCTCACATGACAGCTACAGATATGGAGAAGGACACAGTGACATGTACAACACTGTGACAATGCACTCAAACACATTACCAATGCACAGTGACTGACAACACCACAAAGTACACATATACTACCCACATAGAGGTTACCACTCCCGGATTTACATATGTAAGTCACACCCATGACAGATGTCCAACAACCATAGTAACACCTCACACCATCCACAACCTAAATGTCTGCTGTGTGTCGTCCTTGCCACTGCAATAGAGTGCACATGTGGAGGTAAGAGTTCCTACCCACAGATAAGACATACCCTGCAATAAACCACACAGTGTTAAGAAGCAAGACTCCCCATGAGTACATGTCACACATACCCCTGCTGAATGTTAGTCAGATAGGTAATATGCCATATGAGTCACCCTGTGTAACTGTGTGACAGCAGCAGGTACCATCACACCACATGTGTCACAATGGTCAGGGTAGCAGAACAGTACGCTGCTGTAGTCCCAGGGCAATAGCATATTGTATAGTATTGTATTGTAATGTAATGTATTGTGTTGTATTGTATTGGTATGTTGAGGTGCCTCCTTCATGGAGTGGAACCACTGCTGCTGTGCGCCAGTGTACAGGTACATATCCTGTAGTCAGGCTAGTGTTACATAGCACTTCTATATGTGTGTTTAGCTCCTGTCAGAGTTTATGTAGCATGCAACTGGGGATACCATCAGGTCCCATTCATGTTGTGTATTCTGCTGTCCTGAGGGTGGCTCTCACCTGGACATCTGTGATGACAGGGAGGTTACAGTCAGCTGGGATAACTATGTCTTATTTTGGGGGAGAGGGCGGGGTAACACCTGCACTGAACCTGTCTGCCACAATGTTGTCAATATCTGTGGTGTCAGTGAAATATGTGTTGTTGTGTACTAACTATGGGCATAGAGGATGGATCCTGACCAGGTTGCTAACATAACTGAAGAAGGCCTTCTGGTTATCTGTAGTGTCCCTCTTGATTTCCCTCTCAAAGTTGCCCATGGATGTTTCTATGATGGAAAATAGATCCTTACTAGTGCTGCTCAGACATGCCCTCCCTTTATGGAATTATGCTCTGTCTTGCAGTAGCTTCCATCTTCTGTAATACAATCTGTCTATGGCTGGGGTCCACCAGACAGGATGCTGTCCCTTTGTGGAGAGTGTCTTGGTCATATATGGGATTGCATGATCCATGCATTCTCGGAGATGTCTGTAGAAAGCAATTGTGTAGGGCTCAGCATTGTGGGTTGTATCTGCCACTGGCCCAGTGGGCTGAAAGGATACCATGTCACTGTTACAAAGTGTAAAGTTTGTATCTGTAATGTTATGCACTATAGTCATTTGTGCTGGTGGTGGAGGTGGGATATGTATATCCAGGGCAATCAGTGTGTGGTCAGCTCACAGTAGTTGATGATGTAGGCCATACAGTACCTAGATACAAACCGCCAGAGTGAGGAGGTGCTCTTGACCTGAATCAGTGTTCTGACTGCTGGGGTTTGGTAGTATGTCGTATGGAGTGTGCCAGGTACTGTTGCACAGTTGCTGGCTGAGCACTGATACCTGGCCATCTACATGTGTATCCACCAATAGACAGACAGATGCTACATATGTGAGATATGTTGTATCATAACAGTCGGGTAGCATGTGTAGTATGTGTGCCAAATTCTGCTGACATATATTGCTGATACCAGGTTATTTTCTTTCTCAGGTACATGGCCCACCTGCATGTGTGCACCTGTGCATGTGTGCACGTGCACCTGTGCATGTGTGCATGTGTGCACCTGTGCATGTGTGCATGTGTGCATGTGTGCACCTGTGCATGTGTGCACGTGTGCACCTGTGCATGTGTGCACGTGTGCATGTGTGCACCTGTGCACCTGTGCATGTGTGCACCTGTTCATGTGTGCATGTGTGCATGTGTGCACCTGTGCATGCGTGCATGTGTGCACCTGTGCATGTGTGCATGTGTGCACCTGTGCATGTGTGCATGTGTGCATGTGTGCATGTGTGCATCACTGGTAATGTGTAGACATTGTAAACTGTGTTTCCTGTTTCCCTCCCACAGGTTCTGTTGCTGCTCTGGTGTCATGTAGCAGGGAACCTGAATCAGGTGCCGTGGGTACTGATAATGATGACATCTGTGTAATGGCACAGGAAAGTATGCCAGGGTCCGCCATTGGTCAGCCAATTGACAGTACACAGCTGTCGACCCCATCAATGCACACAGTTATCCTGCCAATACACCCTTTTTCACCAATGTCCCTAGGTGATGGACAGCATACAGTGGGCATTGACCAGGGTAATGTGGTATCTGTGGCACATGCCTCCCCACACAGCAGCCATGGGCATGGACCAGAGATGGTGCCACACAGACAGATGTCCAGGGGTTCTCGTGGGAGCATCCATGGGCGTACTGCCCCTGTCAGATGTGCCCACAGAGGTCTTACAACCTCAGCCATGTTTCGGGCTGTCATGCAGGCACAGTCACGTATGGAACGGTACACCAGACAGGGTCTGACGGAGCTGACAGCATGTCGCACAGCCATGACTGACAGTATGCATGACACTGTGGCTGCCATCCGTGATTTCACCAATGTCATAGACAGACGTTGTGGGGACATATTAGACCGGTTCCACAACTACATGTCCATGAGCCAGGGCGATGGTGGGCAGTTGAGGTGTCGACGTGGCCGTATGCCAGCAACAGCAGCAGCTGGCAGTCGTCACGGATGACAACAGGGCTGCGGCCACCCCCGTAGTGCCAGCAGCAGCCCCAGCAATGCTGGGTCTGTGCTGTCATCAGACCGCCCCAGGAGACCACGTGCACGTGGCTCTGGCTGGGCCTGACAGGTATCTGTGTCCAGTCAATGAACACCTGCTTCTGATGACAGTACCCAGTCTGGGTTGGTACTGGATACGGTCCGTAGCACCCCTGCAAGGCACACGTACCGTGTCTGTGGCCAGAGACACTGATCTGTATGACCTGGCAGGTACAGTCTGTGGCTGTCCACAAACACCAGTATATGGCAGCCATGAGATGGAACTGTGTGCATCCATACACACATGCGAATTGACAACACCTAGGTCTACCGCATACACGCACATAATGCATCAACATTTCCCCACCTTCTACTGCTGTCCCTCACCAACACACATACACATACATGTCAATTGGTGGTATCGTTGGCTGACTCAGGCATACCAAGTTCACACTCTGTGCATGTGATGAAACTGTGCCACCTCCTGCAATCTGTAACAACTGTGCAGGTACAGGTTAACATGTTGCTGATGCACAGGGTGACCACATAGATGTGTAGTAATAGTACCATGTTGTTAACAGTACTGTGTGTTGAATTAATTGTGGGTATATCACAGCATGCCTGATGCAGTAAGTGTGTGAATGTCATGTCCTGTTGTCTACACCCATGGTAAGTACCATAGTGTATCATCTGCACATGTTGGCATACTGGTGGTAATGATGTCAACAGAAGGCTACATACATAGGTAGCACAGAGGATAAGGTAATGAATGCAGTAATACACAATGATGGACATGTAAATTGCAAGTGGCATGTTGCCCACACTGGGCTCTGCAATGCAGATGTTTAAGGATGTTGATATGTGTGCAGTACTACACGACTGGTACAGGACACACAGGAGCACCCTAGCACTGCATGCTCACATCTCATACCATGCTAGACAGCCCCAACACACATAACTAACTGTCTCAGGAGGGAGAGTCCCCATATATGTCAGGGATACTGTGGTGGCAGGCCAGGTAGCATACATCCTACTAAGTATGGAACCACTGAGTGAAGGCTCAGTGTCTGTTATTTGACATGTGTATTACTGCAGGTATGAGCACATGGGTTTTCATCCAGTTATTGTACATCCTGACAGTACATGGTCTGTACACTTGTGTGCACTGAGACTGGACCCTAGCCATCTGACCCGTGTATTTCCATGTACATGTGCATAGTGCCTGTATATTTGCAGTGTTACCTACTGGAACTGGTACAGCTTGTTTGTTGTACAATGGACTACATGCAGCCCTGTTTACTGTAGCTTTGTTTGCATGCATGTTTGCTTGCAATTACCCTGGAATACTGATCACACCTGCAATGCATAGTTATAGAGCTTCTGTGGACTCCTAGTGCCATCTGCATAGCTTACTATATGTATGTCCATGTCCCACTTGACAGGATGTCACTGTTTGTCCTGTTCACATGTACATTGCCTGTGACACAGTGCATATGACTTACCTGGCATGTATCCACGTGAGCAGTCATATATGCTACTGCTAACTAATCACAGGCACTACACCTTCACATATTCATCTTCTGTTGAACTACCTGCTTCGCTAGGGACGGCCTGCACCTGTCACCCCTGGGCTTTCAGATATTGGCAAAGGCTCTTGCTACCCCCATAGTGCCTATGTTAGGCAAGGCTCAAATGACAAACCCACCTTCATAGGTATCACAAGGGATAAGAAACTCAGAGTAATGCTACCCAATGCCAGAAGTCTAAACCTCCAGATGCATGCACCCAAAACACTTCTTGTAATGGAGAACATCAATATCTGTGCAGTAACAGATGCCTGGTTCAGGGCTACTGAGAGCACATCAGCACTACCAGGTTTAACCTGGTTGATTTCTTTGAAACAGTCACCAAGGCCATTGACGAGGGGAAGGTGGTTCACACAACCTACCTGGACCTTGCAAAAGCCTTCACAACAATACCCCACTTGGGCATTCTAGAGAAGCTCACCAGCTTAAATATAAGCCCCTATGTCACTAGATGGATTGCACAGTGGCTCAAGGACAGAACCCACATGGTTAGAATTGCTGGAGCCATGCCAGACTCCAAACCAGTTACGAGTTGTGTCCCACAAGGCTCAGTCCTGGGACCTCTCTTGTTTGGTATATATTTATTGGAGGTACAGGCCAACACGGATGGACTGTGGCTGACCAAATATGCAGATGACTGCGAACTGGCCACCATAATCGACTCTCCAGCTGACACAAGCATCTTCCAAAGGGGCATCATAGAAACAGACAACTTGTGCCAGAGCCATGGCCTTCAGCTGAACAGTGTTTAGAAAGGGGAATGTGCATCCTGTAGTCTGTTCACCTAGTTGCCAAAAGGGACATTGTCCTCACACACACTAACCCCCCTCAGCCAAAAACACACACTTGCCAATTGCAGGATTCAAACCCCTATCTGACTATGTTATGACACTCGAGATGGACACATTAGCAGAGTGTGCTATTCACATTACTGGGAGGTTTCCCTTCTCTTGCTGTACTTATAGGGTGCTGACATCATCAGTGTTTAGAAAGGGAAATGTGCATCCTGTAGTCTGTTCTCCTAGTTGCCAAAAGGGACATTTCCCTCACACACACTAACCCCCCTCAGACAAACACTTGCCATTTGCTGGATTCAAACCCCTATCTAACTATATTACGACACTTGGGAAGGATGCATTAGCGGAGTGCGCTATTCGCATTACGGGGAGGTTTTTCTTCTCTTGCTGTACTTATAGGGTGCTGACATCATCAGTGTTTAGAAAGGGAAATGTGCATCCTGTAGTCTGTTCACCTAGTTGCCAAAAGGGACATTGTCCTCACACACACTAACCCCCCTCAGCCAAAGAGACACACTTGCCATTTGCAGGATTCAAACCCCTATCTGATTATGTTATGACACTCGAGACAGACACATTAGCAGAGTGTACTATTCACATTACTGGGAGGTTTCCCTTCTCTTGCTGTACTTATAGGGTGCTGACATCATCAGTGTTTAGAAAGGGAAATGTGCATCCTGTAGTCTGTTCACCTAGTTGCCAAAAGGGGCATTTCTCTCACACACACTAATCCCCCTGAGACAAACACACACACTTGCAGGATTCAAACCCCTACCTAACTATATTATGACACTTAAGATGGACACATTAGCAGAGCGCGCTATTCGCATTACTGGGAGGTTTCCCTTCTCCTGCTATACTTATAGAGTGCTGACATCATCAGTGTTTAGAAAGGAGAATGTGCATCCTGTAGTCTGTTCTCCTAGTTGCCAAAAGGGACATTTCCCTCACACACACTAACCCCCCTCAGACAAACGCACACACTTGCCATTCGCAGGATTCAAACCCCTACTTAACTATGTTATGATACTTGAGATGGACACATTAGCAGAGCGCGCTATTCACATTATTGGGAGGTTTCTCTTCTCCTGCTGTACTTAAGAGTGCTAACATCATCGGTGTTTAGAAAGGGGAATGTGCATCCTGTAGTGTGTTTTCCCAGTTGCTAAAAGGGACATTTCTCTCCCACAGACTTACACACACACCAACCCCACTCACACTGAGCATTTGCAGGATTCAAACCCCTACCTAACTATGTTATGACACTTGTGACGGACGCATTAGCGGAGCGCGCTATTCGCATTACTGGGAGGTTTTTCTTCTCCTGCTATACTTATAGAGTGCTGACATCATCGGTGTTTAGAAAGGGGAATGTGCATCCTGTAGTGTGTTTTCCTAGTTGCCAAAAGGGACATTTCTCTCCCACAGACTTACACACACACCAACCCCACTCACTCACACACACTAAGCATTTGTAGGATTCAAACCCCTACCTAACTATGTTATTACACTTGTGACGGACGCATTAGCAGAGCGCGCTATTCACATTACTGGGAGGTTTCCCTTCTCCTGCTATACTTATAGAGTGCTGACATCATCGGTGTTTAGAAAGGGGAATGTGCATCCTGTAGTGTGTTTTCCTAGTTGCCAAAAGAGACATTTCTCTCCCACAGACTTACACACACACACCAACCCCACTCACTCACACACTGAGCATTTGCAGGATTCAAACCCCTACCTCACTATGTTATGACACTTGTGACAGATGCATTAGCAAAGCGCGCTATTCACATTATTGGGAAGTTTTGTTTCTCCTGCTGTACTTATAGGGTGCTGACATCATCGATGTTTAGAAAGGGGAATGTGCATCCTGTGGGGAGGCAGACACCAAGCACACTCTGGCTTAGCTGTCATTCCCTAGGGCAAATAGCCTAGTGTTGACCTCTACACCCATATGTTTAATTGTCAAATGCACATTATTTGTTGCTGGTAGACTGTTTGCACATCTTTATTGCCATAGCATTCCCTGTTTGTATGAACAACTTGTGCATCTGTGGAAGATGTTTGCATATGGGAGGGATCCACTATATCACGTATGTCTCTGTAGTCATTTAACTGTGTGCACTGGGCAAACTGCTGTAATGTGGTTGGTTCCTGGAATAACACATAAAAATACCAGATATGTGTGTCCAACTGCTAAACTGAGATTTGGCCTAAGTATGTGAGCATGCCCAGTTCAGCCTTCCCATGGCATGTTGTCTGACATATGTCTCATTTATCAAAGTGTGTGAGCATGCCCAGTGTGAGCATTCCATATGTTGGACTCTGCAGCCCACCACCTTTGTGGATGAGTGTGAACTTCAACAAATATCACTCGTTTATGGTTGTGTGTTGTGTGTCATGTTGTGTAGTTACTGTATAACTGCTTTGTGTGTGAACACAACAGGATTATACTGTTCCTGCAGTGTTTGCATGGGATACTTTGCATACAGTTGTCAACATCCTTTCACACTGACCTAACACTGTAGTACTGTATAGTGTACTGGTAGTTCTTTGACTGTGGTGGACAGCATCCTTAGTGCTATCACTGCTTTACATTTCGATAGTGAGCACAACAGCCTGGTTAGGGGCCAGTTGTGTACATCTGACCATGTTGCATTCTGTTCAGATATGAACTACTTAAACCAGGCTTGTCCAACATTGGTAGTGTATTCCACAACATAGGTGTACATTTGCAAACACTAGCGATGTGCCCTAGTCCATGTCTAATGCTAGTTGGAGAGTGTGTTTGTCCTTCAACACACATTGTAAGTGGAGTTTGCCATGACATATGTCATGGTTAGTATACTGTGCCTCTGTCTACCTGTGACATGACAGTGATACCCAGGATAAAGCTACCATCTCCCATCCACTCATCAAGATTCCTATTGAGGAAGATTGATAAGTGACTCTATGGGTAGCCTGTACTGGGGTTCACTCATGGGTGGGGTGGCTTCTGTGTTATGGATCATGCAGTACAGCTTGTCCTATGTAAGTCAGTGCTGGGGTTCAGGTCTCTCATGTGCATAGCTCACTGCCATTCAGATTGTACAAGGTGCAGCGTGTTTATTGATACCAGCAACACAGGCAACACATGGCATCTGTGCAAGCTCTTTGATACTCCTGGTGAGGTACTGTTGGGGACTTTACAGTTGATGGAGATGTCTGCTGAGGTACATCCCACAGGGGCTATTGTAGTCAATTGTACCACTGATGAAGGATGACTGCAGAGCCACAATGACCTCCCCTTATCTAGATCTGACAACCTTCATGATTAGGTGGGTATATGGTATGTTTCTGTAAACACTACAGCACATGTTTGTCCAATGCAGGATATCTATCACCTTGTGTCCCCAGGTCTCTCATTACATGTTAACTACATAATGGGTTAACACCTATGTGGTAATTGGTGGGCACTTACTGTATATCCACGGGGTTGACTATACACTTTCTGCAATTAGCTTGCTGACATGGCTATGGCACCAGTTGTCTGTTTCTATGTGGCCCTTTTGTGGGATGCTTGTGTAAGCTGGTGGATCATATGTGGTGAGCAGTTTGTAGTCCTCTGCAAACATGTTCGGACACAGTCCTTCCATGTTTGCCTGTACCTATGGGACATATATACCAGACGAGGGAGATCCCAGGACCAAGCCTTGTGGGATGCCAGTTATATCTGGTTTGTAGTCTGATGGCTGCAGCATGTCTGACCATGTCTGTTCTGTCCTTGGTCTGGTTTGCCACCCCTCTACTGACATAGGGGTTTATATTTAAGCTGGTGAGCTTATCTATAATGAACACGTAGGGTATTGTATAGAAGCCTTTGCAAGGTCCAGCTACGCTGTGTGGACCACATTGCCCTCATCAATGACCTTAATGACTGTTTCAATTGAGTCAAACATGTTTAGGGGCAGGATCTGCACTTAAGAAAGCCACACTGGGTAGGGTCCGGTGTCAGTAGGTCCCCAATATCTTTATGTCTGTGGTACATGCTGATCCTTTCCATAGCTGTGCAGACCAAGCTTCTCAGGATTCTGGGGTAGTAGTTTTCAGTATCCATTCAGGCAACACCTTTGTTGAGAAGGACCACTGTTGTTGTACACTGCTCTTTGGGTACATATTCTGTGGTAAGGCTGATATTGAGCAGTAGTGTGGTTTGGCATTCCATTCATCTTGGAGTCCATGTTGCACTAAGCCCAGGACACCATCTCATACCATTGCTGCTGTGTGTTTTGCTTTGTAGATGTTCGCTGTTACCTCAGCATCTGCAATGTCAGGGGGCCAGCAGTCTGCTGGGATAGATATTCTGCATTCAGGAGGGGGGGGGGTTTGCACTGCACCTGTCAGGATGTATGTTGGCAATATGTGTGTGTGTTTGTGATATTTGTGTGATTCAGAGCATGTCTGTGAATTCCCAACATGGTTCCTACCATCGGTTGTGAAAGCCTTGGGATTATCCTTAGTGTCCTGTACAATTTGTATCTTCATAGTTTCATAGGTTCATACTAGGCTATCCACCCTAGGGCATTTGTTAGCCTAGCCAGAGTGTGTTTGGCTTTTGCCACCCCTTGCTATGTGAATATTATGGCCATTTATGATTTGCTTTGCTGTGCCTCTGTCAGGACATGACACAGTGAAGACCCCAAGTGTAACTCTACAATCATCCATCCACTTGGCAAGATTCCTGTTGAAGAGTGTCAGTGAGGGGCTCTGCCTAACATGGAGTGGGATTCTGGTCCAGGGTGTGGGGAGCCTCTGGATTATGTATCTGTCCCACCAGCACATCCTATTTCATTATTTGTTGAGGTTGACATCTCTCACTCTCACAGCTCCGATGGATTTGAGTTTTCTGGGGTGGAGCATGTCCATTACTCCTGTGTTGGGCATGGCCTTCTACAACAGGCATGCAATGCCTCTGTGTAGGCAGTATGTGACTGCATTCAGCTGGGGTGTCTACAGCCAGGCAGCATATGACATATATTTGAGACCCTTTATCCTCTTGGTGAGGTACCTTTGAGGTCTTTCTAACTGCTGCAGGTGTCAGGTAAGGTACATCCCATATGAGGCATTGTACTAGATTATGGGTGTGATTAGAGAACAGTATAGGGGCACAATGACCTCTGTTGATGTAGATGTGAATCCTTTCCTGATACAGTGTCAAATGTAGACAGTCTTCCTAGCCACATTGGCAATGTGGGTGTCACATAACAGGTTACTGTCCACTTGTGTCTCTAGGTCCCTGGTTACTCCTTCCATACATAATGGTTTACCACCTATGTGGTAATTTGTGGTACCTTGTTTGGTATTTGGTGGGACATTCATACTGTCCAGTGTCTTCAGGACGGCTGGGTGGGGTTCCTGTGTGTGAGAGTGTGGTCTGTAGCATGCTACAGACTGTACAGCAGTCTTGCCTACAGTTAGTTGCCCATGGGTGGACTCCAATGCCTTGTGCATTGTCAGTTACCTGGACGTATGGGTGTCTGTGCTGAATATGGATACTCACCCTCCTTTTATGTTTTGTTCCAGGTTTTGGGGCCATGACACATGATACGTGCTATAACCTGGTAGTGCTGGTGTGCAGTCAGGAGGCTTGCAGCAGGTTTCTGTCACTGCGCAGACATCAATGTTCCGCATACTGGGGATGGCCTTGGGAGCATGCATATTGGGGTTTACACATCTGGCATTGGTCAGCATTACCCTTATGTTTCTTTCCACTTATGTTTTCTAGGGTGGTGGGTCAGTCTTTTCAGCCTTGCCTACAAAAGGCTCTATGGAGGTGGCAAAGGTCTTATCCAATATCCAGATGCCCAGGGGTAACAGGTGCAAGCCATCCCAATAACAGCTGCGTGGCTTGTCAAGCATGACATCCCAAGCAGACAGACATTGGATCCCCTTGGAATGACACCAGTAAGTGTGCCACTTGCTATGACTGATCATTCAGTGTTTGCACTGTGGCATTATTCTTGGTAAGGGTAGGATGCTGTAAACGGTGAGTGTCATACCGGCCTGGACTACATAATCAGAGAGCTCATCTATGTCTCTTTTCATGTAGTCTAGGGAGGTACATCTCAGGTCATTCACACCAGCATGGACTATGACTGCATCATATTTCTACTTGCTTTGGAGTGACCTGCATACTTCTGTTATGTGGCATATTGTGGCAGCCTACAGGCTTGTTCAGTCTGGTGTGCGGGACAGCAGTGTGTCTGACTATGGAGTCACCTATTACAACTGTATCAGGCATGTTGTTTCTCCTTCTGGCCTGTGACTGTTTGGCACACCAGCTTTGTGTACTATGTGTTGCATGTGCTATGTTTGGAGGTTGGTTGATTGGGTGTCTGCTTTAGAGGCCTCTGTTGGTGTGCTGTGTTTGTAATTTGTGCCTCCAGGAATGTTTTTCTGTGTTTATGTGTTTGGTTTGCAGTTGTGATAGGTCTATGTGGGACTGTGTTTGTGGTGTGTGTGGTTACCTTCTCCTCCTGACTAGTTTTGGGAGTACTGAGTTGAGGGAGCTCAGCCTCCAGTTTGGATAGATGGTTGCATCTCTCACATATATTTGTATTTCTTGGGTGGAGTTGGGGTTGTCTGTGTACTTGGGGCAGGTGTAACATTGCCTCAGGATTCACAGATTCAACTTGTTGTGGCTGGCCTTAGTGGATTGTATGTGTGGACAGATTTTATTGCCATACTACTGATCAGTGATTACTTCATTGTTTATGTTTGCTCTATCATGTAGTAGCTTCCTCATTCTCTTGCATGGTTTGGTTATGGCTGGTGTCCACCATGCCAGATTCCTGCGTGTATGGCATTGTGTCTTGTTTTAATTTAGGATTGCATAATCCAAGCATTCCTGGCAGTGTTCATAGAATGGCTGTATTACAGGTTCTGAGGTGTGGCCCATATTTTGCACCTGCACAGGACCTTTAATGGATTCCACATCAGTTTGGAGGAGTGCAAATATTGCTTAACACATGTTTTCCACTGTGGTTTTCTGGCCAGGGGACTGTGGTCAGGATTTGTATATCCAGTGTGATTACTCTATGGTCTGGTTTTACCAGTGAGCAATACACTTCTCATCTTGCCATCCAGTACCCATGTTGCTGATTATCACATACAGTATGCTTACCCCTCTTGTGGGAGTGGTATGTTGTTCCTGGGCCTTTTGGTTTATGGATTCTATGAACTTTTGTCCTACACTGTTGGAGCTAGTATAATGCTCCCAGTCTATGTCTGGGTATTTTCAGTCACCCAATATAATGTGGTTTGGAGGACTTGATATATTCATGGATTCCAGCATAGGCCAGGTGCAGTTCCTGGTGTTGGGACAGTAGTCTGTAGCAGGCTATAAACTGGGGGGCAGTTTTAGCCACTGTTACTTGACCATGGCTAGTCCATGCTGCTTTTGTTGTGGTACCAACATGGGGTGTGGTTATCCTTGACAATTCTTGCTAGTCACCCTCCTTTTGTAGCTTGTTCCATGTTTTGAGGCTGTACAGCACAGTATGAGGTGTAACCTGGTAGTGTTAGGGTGCTGTTGTGAGCCTTGACTCAGTTTTCTGTTACAGCGCAGATATCAACATTCTCCATACTGGGTGAGTTTAGACTGCATGCATCTTGCTGTTTTGACTTATCCCTTATCTTATTCTTATCCCTTCTGATACCTATGGAGATAGGTTTGTGTTTTGAGCCTTACCTATTCAGGGCACACTGTGGGCAACAACAGCCTTTGCCAGTATCCATACGGCCTGCACTGATAGGTGCATGCCAGTCCTAGCAGGTGGTGCATCATGTCATGCTCAGCATGTCATTCCAGACTGGCACACATGGATCCCCTTTGACTAACTGCGATACTTCAGTCAATTATTGCACTTGATCATCTCATTGTCATGTTGTGGCATGATGCTTGGTGAGGGTAGGATGTTAGTCAGGGTCCTCAGGTGTGCATATAGTACATGGTGTTACATTACTTAACACATAGCATTCATGCCTCAGGTGGTGCTGCAGGGCTGCTTCTGTCGGATGCACATATTACACTTCCCTGTACATGTTTGAGAGCAGATTGTGTCATGTTAGGCATTCCTGTTACTATATGAGTGAGTCAGAGAGGGGTATCATTCCCAGGGTTCCTACTGAGCCAGTGTATGTGCTATGCGTTGCCTCTTTGCCAAGGCCAGGGCATACTGGGCACGCCTCCTTCTGCCTACTGGGGCAGGCTCAGGTTGTTCCTCCTCCGAGTCACGCTCTGCCTGTGATGGCCTTGGCAATGGTGGGGGGCTGTTTGGCCCGGCCCTATGCTGGTCCTGCTGCAGCTGTTTTCACAAGATCATATTATGTAGCATAGCACATACCATGACAATTTGGGTACATGTAGTTGGTGTGTACTGCAAGGCTCCACCAGATGTGTCCAGACACCGGAACCATGACTTGAGCAGCCCAAACACACGCTCTATTACATTACGTGTTTGTGCGTGTGCCTCATTATGGCGTTCCTGTTCAGGTGTGTGTGCGTTTCTGATGGGTGTCATCAGCCACGGCTCCAGTGCATAACCTGCATCCCCCACTAGGTGTCCATGCGGGATGTCCCCATTGGCAAATGTCTGGTACAGCTGCGTCAAATGCCAGATGTGGGAATCATCGTAGCTCCCAGGACAGCCAGCACACACATTCATTATTATGCCCTGGGCATCACACATGACCTGGCAGTTGATGGAGGGGAAGCCCTTGCGGTTGATGTATGCCCTACCCCGCTCACCGGCTGGTACTTTGATGCATATGTGCGTGCAGTCTATTGCACCCACTACCTCAGGGTATTCCGCTATTTGCTGGAAGAGATGCATATTGCTGGCCAATACCTCACGGGCATTGGGGAAATATACATGATCACTGACATGGCATCCAGGAACTGGTGCAGTACCCTGGAGGCTGATGCCTGTGATATCCCCATCATATCACCAGTTGGTCTCTGGAAGGTACCTGTTGCTAATATTCTTTAGGCCAACACATACCTTGGTTTCCACTGGGATGGGTTCCCCTCTGTTGGTTCTGTGTGTGAGGTGTGGCCTGCACAGCTCCACTATTTGCTGCAGGAGGTCTCTGTCCACTCTATAGCGCTCTACTATCTCCAGCTCATGTAACCCGTGGTATGTGACCCTGGGCCTGTACACTCTTCTCCGTCTCCTCACTGTGGTTTTCTGGCACCATCTGCATTGTCACCACCCTCAGCAAGTCGCCTATGTCTCATTATGACAGCTATGGCAGCCCTTAACATTTCTGCTCTGAGTTCAGCTTTTTCAGTTTTCACTTCTGATAACTTAACTCATGTCTTGCAGTGTCTCTTGAGAGAAACATCCTGCACTGCTGTTTGCAGAGTTTTAAGTGCTGGGCTGGGCTACTATTCTGCCTGTGTAATTTCCTGCATCTAATTGTTTTCACCTGCTAGCTCCAGCAGTATTCCCTGCTAGCTTCCTACTAAATCTGTTGCTTCCTTTTTCCTTTCTGTTTCCTCAGGGTGGAGCCGTGTGTAAACCAGCAGAAACACGCTCACAGTGGCTTACACGCGCGCACACATACTTACATGGTTCAGAATCTGCTTATTCAGATTAAAACGCGTGCACGCCCGTGCAAACAGTGTTAAACATCTCCCAACACGCTCCCATATGCTCAGTCTGCCTTACATGCATGCACACTGCCTTACTCGCGCTTCATGGTGCGCACACGTGTGCATACACATCCAGCAAGAAACTTTGGTGTAGGCAACAGTGTACACCTTCCATTTCTTGACTTTCTCATGCTTAGTTAGTGGCACACCTCTTTCCATGATATCTGTCTGACATCTGTCATGTAACTCTGACCTCCAATGAACTGCATTTTTTTCTACCATCCCCCCCTGTGATGTCACCTATCTCCTACTCTGTTCCTCCCCCTTCTGTAACTCTTACACTACTCAGACTGTGCTCATTTGCTATGTGACAGTGGAATTCAGTATCCTTACATTCATTTGCATCAGATTGCCTACTAATGCTTAGTTACATGTCTTAGACTCAGCTTCCCCCCTTAGCAACCACTACACGGTGGCCATGTTGGTTTTGGTCTGCTGGTCCCTGCATTGACATTCCATGTATTGCATAAAACCTACATTTGTAGGTTTAAAACCTTCGTTTTTATGTTTTATACAGCGCAGCCCGTTTGCGCGGGGCTGCGCTGGGTTTAAACATCGGCAATCGCCGAAAAAAAAAATGATATTTTTAATATATTTGCATCAGGTTACTTTGCCAATTGCCACATATTTGGCCATTGGCATGCTTCCTGACACATATGTACCCTTTATTTGGAGCTGACATGGCTCCATTGCAGTTTTTGCAGAAACGTACTCAGTTGTCAACTGAGTACATTTCTGCAACTAAAACGGCTCTTACACGGGCTGTTCTGGGCTTCCTGGATCGCTAATCATCCTCATTTGCATGCTATTTGGCTGCAACTGAGGTGATTAGCTTATCCACGCCCACTCTGTGTAAGAGCCGTTTTAGCTTGTCTCTTACACGGACTTTGGGCTGTTCCTGGATCGCGAAGGCTGCATGGAGTCTTACACTACTCTTAGACTCCGTGCAAGCCTTCGTGAATCTGGCCCATTATGTTTAAAAATATAATTCTGACATTCATAAATAAACCTGCATAATTTACAGTTGCCACATTTATACATGCCTGCCAAATACTTAATATTTTCATTCTTCAAACCTATATCTTACATTCAAATTTTTTTTTTAAAGTTTTTGTTCTTTTATAGCAAAATGTAGGCTTGATACCTGCAATTTTATATAAATCTTGATTTCTCTGTACAGTTTTCCAGTTGTTAATAATAACATTTTAATAGTGGTCATATCTCTGCTGATAGGCAAGGGTAAACTATAATGGAACTCTTTATTTAGATCTACAGATTCCTCCTTACATATAAAACCTTATTTTAAAATGGGAAAAATTGTATCTAATTTTACTAACCTATTCAATAATATCATTAATGATCTCTTCCAGATATAGTTCCAAAAATGTTCCTTTTAATCTATAACTCTCGTTTTTAAAATCATCATCTGTACTAATAATCCTTGATAATCTAAAAAATGGCCTCTAACAATATTCAATTTCATAAATTTAGTGTGCTGACTAAAGAAAATCTTACTGACTATTAGTAAATATTTTCTGTCTAAAATAGTAGAATAAAACAAATATATTTCTTACTTAATGTAATTTCAAGATCTAAAAATGTATAACTTCACCCTTACTGCCTATAGTAAAATTAAAAAGCTATGCAATTTTTCATATCAAGTGCAAATATTTTCAACTCATCTTCCGTACTTCTCCAAATAAAAAATATGTCATCAATAAATCTTTTATAGACAGACGTATTTTTAAATTTTACTAAAGTCTCTTTTTCCTATCACCTAAGTACCAAATTGGCATATGCTAATGCCATTGTTGCTTCCATTGCAACACCTTGCATCTGCTGATATATTTTTTCATTAAACCAAAAAAAATGGTAATGCAATTTCCAATAAAATACATATAGTATTAATTTTATTATCATATTCTTTATATTTACTTAAATATTGCCTTATAAAAGTAATACACATATTATGTGTAATACTTGTATATAAGAAATCAATATCTAAAGTAACCATAAAACCATCAACTTCAGAAATTTGATATAAATATAAATCATTTAAAAATATCCAAGAATCTTTAATAAAAAATATTTTTCTGTACATTGGGGTTAAGCATAAAGTCCAAATATTCTGAAATATATTTTGTTTTGGTCCTTTGAATGAACTGAAATGCTTACTGTGGCAGCAACAAAATTTCAATGTGTACTTACAATATGAAGTATGTCCGGAAAGGTTTAGATATTGTTAAGATACCCACCTAATGAAGCAAATATCCTGATTTACTTAAACATTGGCAGTTAATAAATTTAAGTAGTTCATTACGGTATATGGAGTTAATGAATACTTTCCTTGAGCCTATTGAATGTTCACTGAAATGTGAAACTGAACAACTTCACACAGAATTATTTGCAAATATTGAACTGAATATACATTCAGCATTCTTATATGAAGCATTAGATAGAATAGTAGCCATTGAACAATGCTTAATAGAAACAAATCATTAGAAACTGTTAAGAGACTTTAATGATATTAGAAATGGAGCCACCTTTGCCTGGGCCAATGAGAAGAGAGAGAGAGAGAGAGAGAAATATAGAGAGAGGTATACACCTACATGACCAGAGAATTAAATCAGCTGAGACCCAGCCAAATATTTTGGAACAAGTTAAAGGGCTGAATCAGCCAATAACAACTCAGTTGTGGTACAACACCCCTCAGAGCAAATTTGAATATTGGTTGATTCAAATGTAATGTCTGTCTTAGATCCTGTGGATTTTCCGAACCTTCAAGAGGAGCCACTTCCAACTCCACAGCAAAACAAAAAGAAGGTAAACGGTTATCACAACAACATGAATGGAAAATGAGCAGACCAGTGACTGACCACGCAGTCAAACCAGAATGTAAATAATCTTCAGTCACTTGTTTTTAATATATTACAGTATACACTGACTAAGAATGAACTGTACATTCTAAACAAAGGATTAACTTTGTTCCTGCTAATAGGTTAGACATAGCACAGACGTGAACTGAATTCAAGTATTTTGTAAGGACTTTGAACTTAAGGTTTTTTTTTTTGGGTTAATAACAAACAAGCTAATAGTGCATGTATAAGGTGAAGTACCTTTATACCACCAGGTAACCAAATGATTGCTGCCTTCGAGAAAGCATTTGAACAAGACAGTTATGCCTTATATCATTCTGATTCTGTAAGGGGTTATTTTAATTTAATTTCTGATCAGATGCAAGCCTTGGATGGCTTAGTTAAAAATCTGCATATTGTCATTAAAGGTGAGATAAAGAGGGTGGCATAGTTGTAATGGATACAGAGCATTATGTTCAACAGATGTTAAACACAGATGATTATAATGAGAAACTAGAAGACAAGCTGTTGATATTATAAAGAAGGTTGATATTTATTTACAGGACATGCATTATGAAGGACAGAGTGACCTGCAATTATTGCAATATTTACAAATTTCATCTCCAGTTTTTCCATTTATATATGGAATACCTAGGTTGCACAGGTCCACAACACACCCTGCCATGCGTCCAATTGTTACTGCCTGTGGATGGGTAACAGAGCCCATTTCAAAATACTTGGATTTACAGCTGAGACCATGCTTATCTAATTTAAGAACTATAATAAGAGACACTACTGACTTTTTAAATCAATTATATATGTGGTCTTTAAATAATAACTATATTAACAGCTATTTTGTATCACTGGACATAGATTCATTTTTTTATATCAATACCTAATGAAATAGGGATTGAAAGTGTTGGAGACTACCTTCGATCTGATATACATTTTAATAACACACAGATTGATTTAACTTGTGCCGTACTGAGTCTTGTGCTAAGTAATAATGTCTCTTTATTTCAAGACTGTTTATATAAGCAAAGTAAGGGAGTAGCAATGAGTACACCCATAGTAAACACATACTCAAATATTGTCATGCTCCTATGGGAAAGGCAATATATTTTATCAGAGAACCCATATTACAAACATATTTTTATGCAAGAGATTTTTTAGGCAATTTGTTTTTGATTTGGAAAGGTAGTCTATCAACCCTAGACACATTTTTAACTATATTCATGGGACTACTGATTTTTTTAAGTTTTAAGAAAAATGTTCATGGGACTTATATTGATTTCTTGGACATTACACTTGTCAAGAATAAACATGGCAAATCAGATACAACACTGTATAAGAAAGAGGTGAAATGTTCATATTTATATAGATCAAGTATGCACCCTCCTTTTGTGTTTAATAATGCTGTAAAAATCAAATGCAGCATACAGCAAGATTAAAATATGCTCGACACTAATATGCACATTCAAATGGACACGTTAGCTGTAGATTTTACACAAAGGGGTTATGATAGATGGAAGGTTAATCCTATTAAACCTACCATGATTAACAGCAGAAGTACAACAGCTAGACCTATTTTTTGAGAGTAATTCTACTGATGAGTGTTAAAAGGAGAATGAATGGCTATAGATGTATGCTTACATATAACAGGAATACACACGCCATTAAGAAGATTATTAATAAATACTGGCCATTAGTATCTCAGATACCCAAATTTAAGAATACATTAGAAAGTACTCCCTCCTTTGGTTATAAAAGATGTTATAATTTAAAGGACAAGCTATGTCATAAAGGGCATCTGAAGGTTTAAACTAATTGTTTTAGCATTAAAGTTGTCACATATAAGTGTAATAAATGCATATTTTGTTTTTATATTAACACAGATAAATGTATACAACACCCAATGTTGGGCACAAAATTTAACTTGAATGTTTACGAGACTTGTGATACCAAAAACTTAGTTTACTTAGCCAAGTTTGTGGCATGTGAAGCCTACTATGTGGGTAAGACAAATTGCAAGTTGAAAGAATTAATAAGTAGTAATTTTTCTGAAGGGAATAGGAAGGTTTGCACCAATGCACTTTATAAGCATATTAGTGAAACATATTCTTCCCTCTCTTTCAAGTTCTTGATTCTTCAAGTCCTATACAAATGCTTGAGAGGTGAGGATTTATCTAACATAACTGAGGATGTAGAATTGAAGTGTATTCTACATTTTAAAGCTCACATACCCCTGAGTTTAAATGGTACAGTAAGCATAAAACAATTGTTGAAGGATTTATATAATAAGGTGGGCTGATGTATTTGACTTAAATTTCATGCATTATGTATTTTATTTAAGAGGACGTGATCTTGTAGTACACATTCTTGAATGAAACGTATCATGTGGTTTTGATTAAATGTGTATCATGTGGTGTTGAGGGTATTTAAATCTGAATAGACTTTGATTGATTATACCTAATGAAGCTGACTGCGAAAGTTTTACTTGCAATATTAAAGAGTTTTTATGTTGACTGCATTGTTTATATGAAGAATTTTGTTTATTTGGCTGTTTCCGTATTTAATTCTACTGGGATTTATCATTTAAGGTGCATGTTTTTGTCGTTGTTTATTTATTTGTTTGTTTATTTGACATTTGTTTACTGGAAAAGTCCAACTGGGTATGTGCCCATTTTCAGCGGAGGCCTGGGGAGCAAAATTACAAATTTACATTGATTACAGAGACTTTCACTACAACAAAAAGTACAATATATGGGTACATGAAAAATAAACAATAAACAGCAAAGTTAGATTATTCATTTATATTGATTAGAGTGACTATCACTTCTACAAAAAAGTACAGCATATGGATAAATGAAAAATACATAAAAAACAACCAAAGTTATAACACACTATATACAAACTTGCTGAAGCATTTTTTCACTACATACAGTCAGTATTTCTTGAAAGAGAAAGGGTAGAGTATGAAAGGAAAAATGCAGGAATACTTCACAGATGAGGTTTACTAATGTAAAGTTTAGCAAGAAAAAGGGAAAGCATAAGGGGTGGTAGGAAGGGTCTAGATATAACTTAAGAAATAAGCAAAAAAAAGAATGTGGTTCACTTATAGACCTGACAAAGGCATTTGCCCTCATTGACCACTATCGCCTCCGAAACAGACTTACTTAAATTGGTATCAGTCCAGACGCTGCTCCCTGGTTTAAAAACTTCCTCACCAACAGATACTTCATAGTTAAACTACGATCCTCCCAATCAGAATCTGCACTCATTCCTTGTGACCTCCCCATTTCTCACTTATCCTCTATGCTGATGACATGGTAATTAACCAATTAGGTCCCTCTCACACCTACATCCAATACCAAATCCAGTCACGCATACATGAGCTCCAGCAATGGCTTATAAACTCTAAAGTACTTCTCAACCTCACCAAGACCAAAACTATGCTTTTTGGGACTCCACAGAAAATTCACCAAGCACCAAGAAGCAATCTCCTCCTTCAAATACCCATGACTATGGCTTTATTAGTCACTAAATTTCAATTTCCACAGACAACATGAGAGCCAAAATAAACTCCCTCCTCAGGTAGACCCAAAACATCTCCCCTTTTCTATCCTATCACAACCATCCAGAGCAGCTATTGGCAAAGGACTTCTCCTTTCTCAACTTGAATTTGAGCTCCCAGTTTTTGCTTCTGCCTCCAAGAAAAACATTGCCATATCACAAACTATCTCTAACAGCAATTGCCAATTCATTACAAACTTACCTCTCTGCAATCATCACTGTATCAGCCTAAAAATAATCAAATGGCCACCCATAAAACAGATCTCTAACCTAATTTTAGGATCCCAACTCTACAAACTACTCCATCTCCACACATTTACTCCCCATGTAGCTAGACTTCACAAAAAACTCCTCATATAACATAAGAAGCAAACCACACCAACTCTCATTACCCCTAGAACCAAACTCCACCGCAATGCATATGCTTTCTCCTCTCAGGCACCTATTCTCTGGCAAGCTCTCATGTTGACATTAAGGAAATCAGCACATATTCCAAATACAGAATGCAAATCAAAAAGCACTTCTTCACCCATGCCAAAGGTTCCTGTTTGAACACAGGACATATCACCTAACCTATCTCCTTTCTGAGTCTCTAATCCTCTCTCAAGATTCACTGAAATTAATTATTATATTCATAAAGTAGCAGGAATATTGTATTCATAAAGTAGCAGAATATATTCTAAGAACTAAGGCAACACAAGAATGGTGAAAGGAAATTCTGCCAAAAAGGGAATGACTGCAATTAGAGGTGTAGAGTATAGGCAAGAGGGAATTTACTAGAGAAAACTGGCAAAGGAACCAAGGTATTAGGAGCAGGGAACTAGAGAGTTGAAGGTAATAAAATGGGAAGAGGCTAAGAAGATATTTGGACTGCAGGCTAGAAACTGCCTTCCCTATCAGGGATTGATATCACAGTACAGGCAAATAGAAAAGGATTGGGAAATTCTAAGTGAAAGACCTGCTGTGGTAGAGATTTTAGATGAATCTACAATAGTAGCCGTTGTTAAAAATGGGATAATTAATAAGACATATAAAATATTACACATTAATTATAGGAATCAATCAGAGAAGGTTAAAAAAGATTGGGAAGAGAGATTAGATAAGAAATTCACAAGGAAACAATGGGGGGACATATACATGGTTCCCAAATATGCAACAAAGTCTAGAAGATTTAGGAGTTTTCCTTGGAAATGTTTCCATAGGTATTTTTGTACCATAAGCAGGCTCCAAAGAATTTTTCCTCAGGTACATGGAGGTGTGATGGGGAATAAAGAGGTAACTGTGAAAATATTAGCAAAATAAAATAAAAGTAGTCCACGGGTAAACGTGTTGCCGTAGTAATATAAACCAAGACACAGTAAAATCAGATATTTATTGGAAAACAAAGCACAGTGAGTATATAAAACCAAATTGTACTTTATTTAGGTAAGCGCTTTCACCACATCAGTGTGGCTTCTTCAGACCTTAACACACATCAATAAAATGTGCACGTATAAAACACTCTAAGTTAAAGTATCCAATCATATGCATTATGCCCCCATTCATTAATGACATCATTATCCAAACTTTTTAAAGGTATAATACACTATATAAAACGTACAGCAAATAAGCACTCCTTTATAGAGTTAATGCAAACTCACTTGTGCACAAATCCTGTAGGTAAGCCTCTAGCTTCAAGTATAGGTTTAATGGAGACCACTTCATTAAGCCCAGCTCCCTTATCAGCCCTGAGTTTTAAAATCCATCTTAATTCAGCCTCTTCAGTTTTATTTTCAATATTCCCCATTCTGGTCGTTTCATGTATAACTTCAATTGCTCTAAATTTAAAATCATGTTCAAGTCTAGTATTTAAGACATACTTAGCTATAGCATTATTTCTATTTCCATTCTTAACACTATACAGGTGTTCTCTTATACGTTCCTTAAGGGTACAATCTGTCTTTCCCATGTAGAACCTTGAGCAGCATACACATCTTGCCATATAAATTATGTGTTTAGTATTGCAATTGGCCCTAACATTAAACTTATATGATCTCCCAGTATCTGGATGCAAAAAGTGTACAGATTCTGGGTCTATATAATCACAATACCTACATTTACCACATGGGCATGTTCCTTCACGTGCCTTATTCATTGCTGTAAACCTATCAGGATAGCAAAGTAACTTTTTCATAGATTGACAATTCTTATAACAGTAATGTGGGTTCATACCCACTAATTTGGCAATCTTCTCATCTGTTAGTAGAATGGGCCAGTTTTTCTCAATAATCTGCTTTATACTATTAACATTGCTAGCATAATTCATAGTATACTTAACATGCCCATAGCCTTCTTTCTTATGCTTAGTCATTTCTGTTTCCTCTATGCATGCTTTCTTGAAATATGGCTTCACCCTTCCTTCTTTCATATCCTTCCCTTTGTTCAATATTCCCTTCGTTTCATTATATTTGTATTCCCTAGTCCCAAAACTATTCACCAATTGTTTTATTCCTTCCTGGAATTCCTCATCCTTATGTTGTAATCTCAATATCCGCATACCTTGTCCTTTCACCACATTTTTAAATATCCTCCTGGGAATGCATACTTTCTCTATGTAAAATATGATTTCTATAGCATTCTTTCCTGTAGAGACTGGTGGTGAAGGATAGATTTTGTTCCCTAATAACCCTGACATCTAAAAACTCAATCATGTCCGAGGAAAATTTAGTAGTGAATTTGAGGAAATCAGACATAGTATGTAGAAACTCCACAAAATGATTTAACTGTTGCTCAGTCCCTTCCAAAATCAAAAACACGTCGTCCACCAAACAATGATAAAATTTAATGTATTTATTGAAGGTATCAGTTCAAAAAACTTTCTCAATTTCCCATTGCCACAAGTGAGTTTGCATAACTATTTGCGCAGCTAGTACTCATTGCTACCCCATGTTGTAAATAACTGTGAAAATATGTTTTGGGAGTGTAATGAGTTGGCATATTTTGAAAATTCCCTACAGAGTACTCTGTCAGAAATACTGGGTGAACAAATGGGTGTAACTAAGGAAATGATGTTTTGAGCTGGAATACAAGATATGAATTGCCTGGACATAGCAATGCCTTATTAAGTTTAATTCTCGTTGCTGCCAAAAAAAGCAGCTGCTAAAAAATGGAAATCAAAGACCAATCCAACTGTATTTGATGTAGTGAATATTGTAACAGAAATAAAAAAGGAAGTGGGATCTTTAGAAAAGGGTAGGAGCAAATTACACATAAAAATGGAAATTGTGGGAAGGATACATGCAGAATAATGTTTTGGAGGAGGGTCTACTTTAAAACATTGAAATTTCATAACATTGAAATTTAAAACATTGAGACCAAAACATCATAATCTCAAAACACTGAAAACCCAAAACAATGAAAACTCAGAACATTGAAAGTGTGCTTCATAACATTGAAAACTACAACACAAATGTAAATAATATCCCCTCCACTTATAACAATACCTAACTAACAAACACACTTTCTACTCTGTTTCTGCAGGGGGGCAAGCCCCACTACACTCCCCACACACCCCCATAAATTAAATATACCAACTCCAAGATTGTACTACAGCGGAAAAAAGTTAATTTCCTAACCTCACTGTATCGTGATCACCATACACTGAGGTTATGAAATTAACTTTTTTCCACTGTAGTGCGATCTTGAAGTTGTTATATTTAATTTACGGGGGGTGTGGAAGTGCAGGGGGGATTGCCCCCCTGCAGAAACATAGTAGAAAGTGTGTTTGTTACATAGGTGTTGTTTTAGGTGGAGGGGGATCTTATTTACATGTGAGATGTAGTTTTCAATGTTATGAAGCTAAGTTTCAGTGTTCTGAAGTTTCATTGTTTTGGGTTTTCAGTGTTTTGAATTTTCAATGTTATGGTCTCAGTTTATGAATTTCAGCATTATGAGATTTCAATGTTTTAAAGTAGACCCTTTTGGAGGAGGGATGAGGTTTAAGGGAAGGGAGGAAATAAGCAATTTATGTAATGCTGGATTTATGATAATTATATAAAAGAATGTATTTGATGTATAATGTTTGTAACTGCAAACATGTTACCATGGTTTCTTTTCTTTTATATAAATGTGTGTTTGCTGAAGATAGTCACACATTAGAAACTAATGTATATACTGTACATTACATTCTGCTTGATTTTACATTACACTGCACTTGTTCACCTGAATGTATTTACAGTTTTTATATGTACTTAGTCTGAGCTACTCTGTTATTGCTTACATTTCTGTATTTTCTGATTGTGAAATGTTTTGTATTTCACCAGGGCTAAGCCTGAATTTGGTTCACAATGATCACTGCACTACCCTTGTAAATAACTATGTGAATTAATTAATCATATCAATCCAATTTATGTAATGTTTAAAGCAGGTAAAGAAAGGCATTGAGAAGTATATAATAATACTGATAATAAAATTATTTTTGATTTGTTTTGTTTTTATATAAAGTCATTTAGACAGAAATATATCTTCAAAAATTAAATTGCTTTCAGGGGTTTCTAGTATTTTTTTCCATTTTTCTCCATGGCCATAACTGAGGGCACACTCAGTGAGGTGCAGGAGACAGGATGTGCACTGAGCTGTGTGCAGAGGATGCCCTTCACTTCCACAAGGGGCACAGCTTTCAAGCAACCTTGGCCTTTCATTCAAGGTAAAGGTGGTGGTCTCTCTGGTCTC
Source organism: Protopterus annectens (assembly GCF_019279795.1). Lineage (NCBI taxonomy): Eukaryota > Metazoa > Chordata > Ceratodontiformes > Protopteridae > Protopterus > Protopterus annectens. Next base: position 282,702,452 of record NC_056742.1, on the reverse strand, counting down.
CACCAGGAAGACCTTTCTGCCCTTTGAGTCTCTCAGTGTATTCAACTCCACCCAGCTTGAACAGGCAAGCAATCCATACCCCTTTACTCTCCCACCATCCTGCCTGGCTTCACCAGTGCCAGGGCCGCTAACTGAATCCTGGATTCCAGTGTCACAGCCAAGGTTTTTTTGTGATGATTAAATGTTTTCATCATCTTCTCTCAGACTTTTTAAAATAAATCTTGTTTCTTTTTAGGAATATATATATATATATATATATATATATATATATATATATATATATATATATGGATCTACTTTACAAGTTCAAAGTTTCAAAACTTTGAACTGCAAGGGGTCGAGACCATAAGACAAAGTTTTGAAACTTTGAAATTGTAATAGAAAAATAAAAACAAAAAAAAAATTGTTTTACATTTTTGCAGGGGGGGGGGGCTTCCCCCCACACCCCCTGCTAAATGAATCTACCAAATCCAAGATCACACTACAGTGAGGAAAACGGTAAATTTCCTGTTCCACACTATACAGCAATCTCCATTCAAAATGTTGGAAGTTTCAAAACTTCGATCTTATGGTCTTGACCATTTGCAGTTCTAATTTTTGAGCTTGTGAAGGGAATCCATATATATATATATATATATATATATATAATATATATATATATATATATATATATATATATATATATATATATATATATATATATACATAGTGAGACAATATGATTGAATTCCTGAAAACTCGACATTAACAAAAAAAAAAAAAACACAAATCTATCTTTTTTTACATTTTTGCAGGGGGCAAGCCACCCAACAGCCAACCAGGGGGCTGTATCTTCACCTCCCTTGCAAATTATATATTCCAACTCCAACATCTCACTGCATTGAGGAAAATAGTAAATTTCACAATCCTACTTTCCTGGAGAGGAAATATGATGTTCCAGGAGTTCGTGATTGTAAACTTACAAAGTTTTTGTCTCAGCATTTTGACAGTCAATGAAAGGTGGGATGATGTTATGAAGGGGACCAATATATTTATATAGATATATGGGTTTGCTTCTGTTTATTGAAAGCTCGTTTTTTCGAATAACAGAAGTATGACCCCACTTCAGAGAAAGTGCACTCAACTGAAAGTGCACTTTTGTGAAGTACAGTTTTGCGAACACCAGTTCACTGAACCAGTCATAAAAAACAAAAGCAACACTGCATCACCAAAGCATGCTACAGTGGGGATAAGGGAATATACCTGTTTCCCCACTGCAGTGCAATCTCGGAGTTAGTATATATAAGTAGCAGGGGTGTGGAGATGGAGACCCCAACATGGGGGGTGTAGGGGGGCTTGTGCCCTGCAAAACTGTTTTTGTAGTGTTTTTCTTTTTTTTTTTTTGTGCAGTTCAGTGAACCAGTATTTGCAAAAGTGCATTTTCATTGAAGTGCACTTTTGCGTAAATGGGGTCATACGTCTGTTATTTGAAAGATTGAGCTTTTGATAAACAGAAGTAGACCCACACACACACATATATATATATATATATATATATATATATATATATATATATATATATATATATATATATATATATATATATATATATATATATATATATATGGGTCTACTTTGAATGATTGTAATTTCAAAACTTGGAATCTCATATGGCCGGGATCATATGATCAAAGTCTTGAAACTTCGAACATTCAAAAAAAAAACAAAACAAAATTAAGACACATTTATGCAGGGGGACAAGCCCCTTGCATCCCCGCTATTAAAATATATTAACTCCGAGATCGCACTACAGCGAGGAAAAGGGAATATTCCCATTCCGAGCTATATGGAGATCTCCGTTTAAGTGTTCGAAGTTTTAAAACTTCGATCATATGGTTTTGGCCATATGAAATTCAAAGTTCTGAAACTTTGATCACATAAATGGAACCCATACAAATATATATATATATATATATATATATATATATATATATGTATATGTATATATATATATATATATATATATATATATATATATATATATATACACACACACATACACATGCATACAGATACACACATAGACAAATATATTGAATAAGCTATAAATTATATTCTGAAATCCTAATGCATTCACTCTGAGCATATCCTTATTATCATTATTATCATTATATTTGTTAATGCATACAAACCATGGGCATATTTTTTCACTTATTAAAAGAATGAAAAAGACAATATGCCATATCCAAAGTTTTGGAAAACCACATTAGTCTTGTAAGTGTCTTCCTCTTCTGATTAGTATTACAACCATTAATATTAGAGATAGGAAAGGCATAGAAATCATTTAGCATAGATTAAAGTAAACATATGTTTGTATTCTGGCTAAAACAGATTCTGAACAGAAAATTACAAAAGTGATCAATTTGTGACTCATAACTAATAAGATATAGAAAAAGAAAAGGAATATGAGATAATATATAAATCAAGTCGAATTAACAATACAACAAAGCTACTCATCAAAAATTCCAAAAATACTTTTAATCAATGTAGTCCCTCACTCAGAATGCAAATTATACCCATGTTTAATTAGGGTATAATACTAACTAAATTACTGCATTATTTCTAAATCTAAACCCTAATTTAGAGATAGTTAACCCTACAAATGGATGAAACCTATAACTTTTTAATTTAGCAAATTGTTCAAATGAGCATATTTCATATAGAAATTACAATTTATAGTTCACTGTAAATACTATATGATGTGCTTATCATACTGTGACATGATGAATTTATGTACTTAGACAATTGATTATTGTATTTTATACATGTTACTTGAAGATTTGCTCCCCAGTCAACTGCAGAAAATGGGCTACCAGCCCAGTTGGACCTCCCTGATAAACAAATGTTAAATAAATAAATAAAATAAAATACAGATATTGTCATTTATGACTAACAATTGAAAAAGAGGAGAAAAGTTGAAAAACAGCATGCAAATGAAAAGAAAGACAATGGAAGAAGTTCAAGTGTGAAATAATTTTCCCAATTTCTTTTTGATATTATTTCCATTAAATTATTTTAAATTAAAATGTTAGCATAATTATAAAACTATTGATTACTTAAACAATTAGAAGGTGTCCTAGAAAGGAAATTGGGTTACAATTTTCTTGTCCAACTCATGTCTCGTGTTCCACCTGGAATACAATGAGATCTTTCCTAATTTTACCTTAGAGTTATTTGGCTTTAATATTGTAATTTTATACTATTTTAGATAGTATTGCCATAATGTATAGAAATATCATCATCCCAAATTAATATAAATGAAATAGGGACTTATATCAATATATGTCACGCTTTATGTTTAACAATAAGCCATCTAAAACCCATTAATGAGAATATTTTAAAAATATACTGACCTCTGACATAAATCTAAATATTCAATATTTTATAATGAAAGAAATGAGCAAGAGATAGGAAGCTAGAAATTAGAGAGAGAGAATGAGAGAGAAAATAATATTTATATCATATGACTTAAATGCCTGTTAGCTGAGTTTGTTAAGTTAGCTTTCCCTAAATATAATTTTAAGATAGAATGATTTAAATGAGAAACCCAGCAATAAATTTAAAATCTAAAACTTAAGTTAGGGTTATTGTTAAGTAAAAACACAATAAATGGGTAACCAAACATAATAAACAAATGTAATATATCAGTCCAGAAAATAGTTCAGAAGTAAAGATAGGGAAGCACATTTTTATATAGTGTATGAAGTAGCTAATGCAGCTAGTATTTCTGTTGATCTTAATGAGTATTAATTACTTAAGTTATGGTATGTATAGTCAACTTTTATCTATGACTTAGTGATATATTAATGCTTGAATTATTCAGAGAGAACAAAATAAAGTAGTTTGGGAAAATGCATTTCCCAAGAAATACCTTCAGTTTGTTACATGTCTTACCTAGTATTAGCCCACTTATATAGATCCCAATTAATTTATAGAAACTACTACAGGTATGATATAAGAAAATACAAGCAAAAAAGAAAACTAAAGAACTACTGTGCAGGTTACAGGCAACAGAGAAAGAGGAATTTCACAAAGAATAGCAAAATTGGCTCCAGATTTTAGTTTTCTATGATCTGCTCATTTTTTTTCTTGTACATATACATTTTTGCTACACCTGGAAGATATTTGTTTGCAGTGTGGAGGTTTCTAATAAGAAACTAGCCTAAAATTATACAAGAAGGTAAAAAATAAGACTATATCTCCCATAAGAAGACATATCTACATATCTAAGAATGTAACTAATTTCTCAATCAGTTCTCAGGACAGTGTAGTCAAACTCTAAATTTATAATATAAGAAATGAAATAATCAAAGATTAGAAATATAAAGTTATATAAGCATGAAAATTACATGGTTTAATGTGACATAAAAATTGGAAGACTTGTATCAATTTAGTTCCCAAACAATGTTTTAATGTAAGAACAAATAATAATACAACTGTAACCCAATCAACATATTTTGAGGATAGTATAAATATAATTTAAGGCATGGTATAATAAACCATTCTGAGATGACAAAATCATTTAATCAGTTAAGATGTTCTGATTACAAGCATGGCTGAAATTTGAGAAGTAAAACAATGACCTATAGTGAAAGGGATATTTCTAAATACTGTGTGTGTTTGTGTGTGTGTGTGTGTGTGTGTGTGTGTGTGTGTGTGTGTGTGTGTGTGTGTGTGTGTGTGTAAAACTGAAACCATCAAGGCAAAAACAAACATTCAGAAGAATGATAGTTTGCAGAATCAAAACTTACAATAGTTGGTTCTATAGACAGTGCCAAGTGCATGATATGTAACATCCGTCATAGTGTTATGCTGGTTTGTAGTACAAAAAGATGCAGGGAGACTATTTATTCATAGAACTAATCATTGGAATGGAGCATATATATATATATATATATATATATATATATATATATATATATATTTCAATCTTGTAAGTTTCAGTTTTGTAAACAATCTTTCATCTGAACATTCAATGTTTTTGTATCTATGTTTTCAGCTTCAGTTTTATGTTAATTCGATCAACTGAAGTAGATATATATATATATATATATATATATATATATATATATATATATATATATATATGGTTCCCTATCAGAAGCCTGAAACACTATAAGCCTGAAAATCAAAATCCTGAAACCAAAAGCCTGAAAATTCAAAATCCCGAAAACCCAAAATCCTGAAACTCAAAATCCTGAAAACATAAAATGGACATACTGACGTCATTGTGGCTTTGCTATTGTTAGCCCTGTGGTGTTAGGTCATGCGTTGGGTTCAGGTAAGTGTGCGGTTGGTTTTATGTTAGGGTTAGGGGCGGTTTAAGTGAGTTAGGGCGCAGGTTAGGCATGTATGCAATAGTGACAAATATTGGGGTTAGGGGCGGTTTAAGTGAGTTAGGGTTAGGGCGCGGGTCAGGTGAGTGTGTGATAGTGACGGACCTTAGGGTTAGGGTTAGGGTCAGGGTCAGTTGGTAGATATTAGTGTCTTTATAGTGACATATTAGCATTATTTGTATTTTCAGGATTTTGAGTTTCAGGATTTTGGGTTTTCGGGATTTTGAATTTTCAGGCTTTTGGTTTCAGGATTTTGATTTTCAGGCTTATAGTGTTTCAGGCTTCTAGGGCGGCCACGGTGGTGCAGTGGTTAGCATTGCCGCCTCACAGCAAGAGATTCTCCAGTTCGATCCTCAGCTGGGGTGCCTTCTGTGCGGAGTCTGCATGTCCTCCCTGTGGTCGCGTGGGTTTCCTTCGGGTGCTCCGGTTTCCTCCCACATCCCAAAGACATGCTGCAGGTGGATTGAACACTCTAAATTGGCCCTAGGTGTGCGTGTGAGTGTGCCTTCTGTGGAAGGTTGGGCGCCGGGCTGGCAACTCGACACCGTAAAACTCCACTGCCATTCAATGTGCGGACAAGGTGATCTGCTGTGGCGACCCCTAACCGGGAAAAGCCGAAAGAAGAAGAAGAAGTGTTTCAGGCTTCTGATAGGGAACCATATATATATATATATACAGACACACACACATATATATAAACTATAATATTGTTTAATGGCATTGGAATGCTATACAAAAACAATAATTGATAATATTTCTGCAAATAATTCTTCCCTCCAGAAATATATTTTCTAGGTATTTATATAATTGTTAATAGCCATTTACTTAACGAAAGAAGCCACATCTGTATAAACAAGATTCATTATGCTTTTGCGTGAATACTTTCTTCCCACCTCACAAAGACATGTGAGACATGAATTGGTAAATCCACATTGCTTATCTAATTTTTGCCAAGACCTTTTACACTATCACCCATGCTAGGATTATAGACAAACTCTACCAACATTAACCATACATAGTTCACTGGATTGATAATTGGCTGTCTGACATAACTCATACTGTTAAGGTTGGGGACATTTCCTAGAGATAGAAAAAATGTCACCAGTGGTGTGCCACAAGGTTCTGTCTAGGGTCCCCTCTTCTTTAGTATATATTTTTGAAATATGCACTGCTGTAAGAATTTTCGACTACCAATATGTAAAAAAGAAAAGACACCCATAATATGTAAACTACACTTCCAGTGAAATGCAATGATCACTGTATTTCACCTTTGTAAAATGTTGTCATTTTTTTATAATTGTTTTCATCATTGTAAAAAATTTGTTATGCTTTGTGGAGCTTTTCTTCCTGGGGCTCCACTGAAAATAGGTTCCTGACCCAGTCAGAATTTTCTGGTCAACAAATGCCAAATAAATAAGTAATATTTATTTGACATAAATGCCAGTATAAATGGATTATGGCTAACCAAGACTAATGATGATTGCAAATTGGGGCCAGTTATCAAATCCCGTTCTGATACTCAGATTCTCCAGCAAAGTCTGGGCCAAACAAATGCTTGACGTATTAATCATGTGTTTATCCTCAACACCAAGAAATGCAGCATAGTTTCCTTTTTTTAAACTCTAGCATCACTAGTGCTTAACATATAGATAACATTCCACTTAAATTTGGTACAGTAAATGAGTGACTTGGGTACATAAGTTAATAACAGACTCTCCTTTGACCACAACATCTCTATGGCAATTAGAAAATCCTTCTGCCTTGCACAGCTTATTCTTCATTGTATCTCATAATTATAGCTCTATAACTCTATTATACTGCTAGGCAGTATAAAGCCTATTTAGATGTGGCAAGTTTCACTTATTTCCTAAGGCAGCGAAACTTTACTGTACTGATCTGTATTGAATGTTTGAACATTCAAAATTTAGAATCTCAAATGGTCGACCCCATATGATCAGATTTTTGAATGTTGTAATGGAGATCTCCGTACACTGTGGAATGGGAATATTTCCCTTTTCTGCACTGTAGTGTGATCTCAGAGTTGGTATACTTAAAGGGTTTATATTATATCATCGAATGCTTAAAAAAGCGAACTCTGATTGATCGACCTAATTTATGCGAAAGTTTACAATCTCGAACTGTCAGATCAGTGATTTTTTTCCCAGTGAAAAAAATCGCTGATCCAAAACACATACACACAACACAAGCACACCAAACAAACAGAAATCCACACACATACACCTAAAATCTGATACCTAACCCTACACTAAACTATGCACACACCACTAACTACCCACTTACCTTAACCCAAACCCTAACCCTAAGGTCTGTCACTATCGCACACTCACCTCACCCGCTCCCTAACCCTAACTCACTTAAATCTGCCCTAACCCTCATATCCACTCAATCGCACACACACCTAACCCGAGCCCTAACCCTAACTCACCTAAATCACCCTAACACTCACATCCACACAATCACACACTTACCTGAATCTGACAGGTAACTTTCCACCATAACACTGAAAATACCGAAGCAACAGAAACGAACAACCAAATTCTTTCCCTATTTGAGTTTCTGCTGCTTCGATATTTTGCAGTTTCGCGAAAATAAGTTTGATCAATCGGCGTTCGCTTTTTTAAGCGTTCGCGGATATAATATAGACCTTATTTAAAGAGTGAGGGGGTGGAGTGCAGGGGGTTGCTCCCCTGCTTAGAGCATTCAGGTAGGTGTTTTGTGTAGTTTATTATTTTTTTTTAGATAGTCAAACTTTTGAAAGTTTGATCATATGGCGTCGACCATATGGTAGTTGAACTTTCAAACATTCGATTATCTAATATAGACTCTACTGTAGATTGTTAAGGCCAATCACCCCTTACATGTATTTGGTGCCAGCTGTGGAAATGTAAAGTTTGTGCTGTCACATATTAAGCAGTGGCAACAGTGTGAGTAATAAAACTGTAGCTCCTTTCCATCAAAGGAAGTTATTTGTGGTGTCTGTAGTAGTGGCGCTATCTGCTGTGGAAGAAACCATTTTTATGTGTGTAGCACAATATAATGTTCTTCAGTACTAGTTTTGGGATGGCTTATTTCTTATGACTATCAGAGTCAGTGACACTGCAGGGATGTATTCATAGATGCATGTAATGTGCATGGCAATCCATTGAGGCACCAGATGCACAACTGAGAAACAAAATCATGCATTTGTCAACTGTTGAGCCATACAAACCACAGAGAGATGGCAGCATGCAACATATCATCAGGGTCTGTGGTTCATTACAGCAGCACCAAGAATACTAGGTGTAAAGATGGTGCACCCTGTGGGATGATAGACAGCATATTAATAGGATGCCTATCTCTGAGCACCCTGCCATGAAATCAAGCTCTAGATCCTTGGCAGGATTGCTCAGTGCAGAACTGTGTGGCAAGATTGCTCAGTACAGAACTGTGAATTTATTGTTTAATAACACTTTGAGCACTTGAGGACTGGACTTTATGTTAGGGCATACAGCAGCACAGCAACATCCACTCTTCAATATACGTAAATGACTGGAGATGTATGAAACTACACAGAGTGCACAGTAGAGCAGCACTATGCATCCTATGACTATATAAAGCTCAAGTGAATAACTGAGAACAAGAATTAAGGGAAAACAGTAGAGCACTGCTGCTTGCATTACATCCTTTAAGTGCCATGCATGCCAATACAAATTAAAATATGGATGCATAGCAGCACAATGTTACAAAGGGTATAGCATGACACTGTACAGTACACTGCAAGTAGTCTAGGGTTCAGCAACATACAGCATTATTCAGAAACATAAATAGCTGTGGTGTACTCATTAACTATTCCTGTATCAAATATTCATTTGTATATAAAACTGCCATCACAGTTTGGAGTCCCGGTCTGTAAAGATTATGTATAGGGCAGTGTTTACACCAGTACGGTCCGGAAATCCTTTTCAGTGCTGTTATGTTACTGCAATATTATACTTCACCAGCAGCACTATATGGATGACTATATGTAGAATTAATGGTGTGTGTGTGTGTGTGTGTGTGTGTGTGTGTGTGTGTGTGTGTGTGTGTGTGTGTGTGTGTGTGTGTGATAGAGAGAGACATAGCTCTGAACTTCTTTGCTCAAGAATTCTGGAGAAAGTGAAAAATAATAGTAGGACAAAGAAGCAAAATCAGGGAAAATTTGTAAATATGACAAAATCACTTTTGAAGTTAATACAACATGTTTTGCATCATTTCCAAAGCATAAGAATATTGCATCTCTAATGTCAGTAATCCCAAGTGATTTACCAGAAAAATCAAGCCAAAATATAAGACAGATTTAAGGACACTCTACAAAGTCTCAGACAACTGAGATATATGCTGTGTATGTGTACTTGTGTGTATGTGTGTCTGTGCGCCCGTGTGTCTATGCGCTGTTATGGCAGATGTCTCAGATTACTAGCTGTGCTCACAGTGAACTTTCTCCTGGCAAGAAACCTCTCTAACAGTTTCAATTTATTCAGCATCCAAGATTTATCTGAAACTAACAATTTTTTATTTGCAAAGATTTGTTAACATTGTTGTATAAAGAGGGCAGGGAGTCACATGACCAATTGAAAGATATTTAAGCGCATTGTTTTTCTTTCAAAGTGTTCTGAAGAAGCCTGGTATTGACACCAGGAGAAAGTGCTTAACCTGTTATTGCTGCTGTGGTGGGATTTTGTCTGTTGTTGCTGTTATATTGCAAGTTCTTACATTAAAGGAATTTTACCGAATTGGACATCATTATTGGAGTATTTTTGGAGCATTATTGGAGCATTTTCGGTTGGTTAGCCTTCTCGGCTTTATTGTGCTTTGCACCTCATTAACAGTGAAATAATCCAGTTTTACTAGACTACTTTAGTGCACTATATTGCTATCTCTGAATTGGGGTGTTACTTGTAATTCCTCATTTATATGTAAATTGTGCACCAGCTGCAATTCTGGTGTACATTACCATATTGATTGTGCAGTAATAATGTGTGTGTATTTTCTAAATACCTGTAACCAATTTTCTTTGATTGGGGTGCAATCTCATTACGTGTTATATGTCTACCTGGGAAGAATTACAAAGGGGTAAAACTGATAATCCAAACAAGGCAAGTTTAGCTAGAGAGTTATGGCAATTTTGATTAATCAAAAATTGCATTACTAAAATGTGATGACTAGAACATATTTGTTGTTATTCCAAAATATGCTACAGAACACTGTAACCCTGTCTTTCTGTAGGACACTGTCCCAGTACTTTGTTATCGGCAGTAGAAGATTCTGAGATCTTTTTTTTTTTTTGTTTGTTTTGTTTTGTTTTTAGAAGCTTCCTGGATCTTGAGATAATATAATTGTACATAGAAACCATAAGCTACCTGCTTTGACCTTTGCAAGCATTCTTTGGGTGGGTTCAGAGATTTGGTCTGGACAAGACAGACTCCTATGTATTTGGATAGGAATTTTAGACAGCTTCAACCTTTGTCAAACTTTAGATATCAAGGCCTAGCTCTCTATCATTGTTGCTGACTCTGAAAAAGTGACCCCTCCCCAATAAAGTTTCAGTTTATTTCATTATTCAGAAAGATTCACAGCATGCTAGATCAGAATGGATTGAATATCCTCCCCAGTTCTTCCTATGAGCTGTTATTAATGGAAATAATCTAGATATCACATCCCTTGATTTTTCCTTTCTGTAACACCTCTTTATGTCAAATCAGCTTGTTCTTGATAAAAAGAATAAAATGCACCTCTATGTTGAAACTGCAGGTTGGCAAGCTATACGTTTCCTTATGTCTCTTTTACTCTTTTAGTTGTTTCTAATGTTTTGTTTTGTTTACAGTTTTTGTTTGCATTCTTTGGTTACACTTTGCTGATGAGACTTTAATCAATGACATCATTTCACTAGACATAGAATTATCAAGTTATAAAACATATTTTGAAAACTGCAGAACAACTGATTCAAAGTTATAAAGTCATTTTGGCAAACTTCTTTTTATTTCAAACAGCCAGGATGGCAGTTGCCTTCCATGAAGTCTTCTTCTAGTCTTTGGTTGAATAAAGGTAATGTTTCTTTCTTAGGTCATCCACCTGATATCATTAGTTCTATCACTGATCCTGACTCATAATTACTGCCATTGGTTTGTTGTTAAATCAGTATCTGGAACTTCTAGTAATTTTCCTAAATCTTTTGAGGATACAATTATTGTATGTGTGTGTGTGTGTGTGTGTGCATGTGTGTGTGTGTGTGTGTGTGTGTGTGTGTGTGTGTGTGTGTGTGTGTGTGTGTGTGTGTGTGAGATTGCTTGTTTGTATTCTGTTGTTTTATGATCTCTGCCTTTTTTAGTTAATGTTGGCATTCTGTATGATGGTACAATAATGATTTATTATTTTTCATATGTTTCATCTCAGCATGGTATCCACTGTCTTGCACTTTTTCTTGATTATTTGTTTTCACTTTTTTATTTATTTATTTATTTATTTATTTATTTATTTATTTATATTTGTTGCCCGGGAGTGTCCGACTGGACGTAGGTCCATTTTCAGCAGAGGCCCGGGGAGAAAAGCTCCACAGTTAAAATAAACAGATAGTAGTTACATTGGATTACATAGCGATTAACAATTTACATAGCAATTACTTACAACATATTTACAGATGAAGAACATAGTACATCAGTAGACAACTAGAATCTTTGTGAAGTACATAACAGACATTAACAAATGTTACAATAAGAAGTTCCTGCTGTATTCTGTGATTTGGAACTGAGTTTTACTTATATGGGTCTTTTCATATGCTACAATTTGCCTTTCTTCCAAAGCCTGGTTTATAGCATTTTTATTCTGGCAAAAAGTTAAATTCATTAGATATGCTCTGAAGGTGGCACATGCTTTCACCTGTAACAATGCAATTATTATAGTAAGTATCTGGCACCTCAGTTACAGGCAAAGGCACCGAAGGAGCTTTAACCTTGTCTCCTGCCCTGCCTACTTTTTGGCACTGCTCACAGGTCCTGCAGTACCCTGTTACACCCCATTGTAATCCCAGGTCAATAAAAGTTCTGCATAATGCATCTCTTGGTATGCTTTATACCCATATGACTTGCAAAAGGAATGCCATGGGCTATGGCTAGAAGTGCCAGATGGTAGGCTCTAGGCACTACTAATTTCTGTATTACCTCACCCTCCAGCCCTCCCTCAGGGATTCACTCTCTATACAGTACCCCTTTGTTCCAGTATACAGAATCCCCTTTTCCTTGAGAATTAGGCACCTCCCTAGCTACCTCCGTCAAGCCTCTTAGTGTAGGGTCCAAAAAATGAGCTTGTCTCCAGTCTACCTTTGTGACATTTCCTAGTTCCACTTCCACAGGAAGTTTGGTATCCTCTGACAGCAGTGTCTCACTGTCAGCCTGGGTACTACCACTCACCTCTGCCCTTGCAGTCAGTTACTCTGTCCAAGGGAACATCAGTACCTACCAGCAGCTGTGGCTCACCTTCAGGCTCACTACTAAAGGGGAGCTCCCTCCCTGAAATAACCACCTCACCAGCCCTAGCTTCAGGTGTGGGGTCAGTCTGGGTCTCCCTCAGGCTACCATACCAGCATGCCTTTCTCCAAGCCTTACTGTGTGTGACTACATGCACACAAGATACTGCATTATTAAAATCATTTCCTACCAGGACAGCTGTAGGGATATCCACAAAACACATACTTGCTTTCTTCCTTTTCCACCCTCCTAGTCAAGGTGAACCTTGGCCAAAGGTATTTGGAATGAGGAGCCTCCTAAAGCTCTGATTGGAGTGGACTGCCCAAGCAAGTACTGCTCCTGTTTAACCACTGCAGGCTTCACAATGGTTATGTCAGAGGCTGTGTCTCTCTTAGAAGTGGCCTGCTTTCCATCCACTACAATAGGATATAACCTCTGGTGGTAGTTTAGTACCCCTATTGTCTCCATAGAACCTACTACTGGCATACTGTTATTCCCACCTTTTGTTCCCCACCTTGCCTCCTTGGGCATCTATATAATACATGGCCCCATTGGTTGGTACATTTAAAATATTTAACCCTTGATCCTAGCCGTGTACCTGAAATAGTGGCTTCCCCTGTTAATGTTGGACTCTGTTGGGGTGGTTTAAGCTGCCCACTATGGGTTTCCTTATATCCATGTGCAGCGCTGGGTATGCCCTTCTTGTGCAGTGATGCCCTGCTTGCTAAGTGGAAATCCTCTCATTTTCCCCAGCTCATCTGCAGAGTTACACTCTTGGTCTGCCAACCAGATTCTTATGTCCTCAGGAAAAATATTAAGGGCTTGTTCCCTCACCAAAAGGTCTGCCAGCCCTTCAAAAGTGGTGACCTGACACCCACTCACCCACCTATGAAAACAAGTGCTTAACACAGCTATATAATCACACACACTTTCATCTGCCTTACGCCTATGCTCACAAAACTTTTTTTCTATAAGCTTCAGGTGTTAACTTAAAACATTCAAGTAAATATTTATTTACCTTTTCACAGTAAACAATGGTAAGATAAAAGTAGACTGTATTTCAATTCTGCTTTCACCACAGGAGTCTAGCTAAGAAAGAGTTATAGAAAATCTAAGAAATAATTACATTTAGATATTTTTGCCTGTCAGAAAATTTCTGCACTGTCCTTTAGTCTTGTATCACTCTGGGCTATTGTGTTGTATCCATTCAGATCTACTGGGGTGATTTTCTGAATGGACTAGATTCCAAAAGACTTAGTCTCAGTGTAGGTGACTTATTTTGGTGTAAGACCAGTTATAAAGCTGGCTTACACTACAGTTAGCCACTACTGGGGTTATTTTTTGAATGGACTAGATTCCAAAAGACTTAGTCTCAGTGTAGGTGACTTATTTTAGTGTACAACCATTTATAAAGCCAGCTTATACTACAGTTAGCCACTACTGGGGTGATTTTCTGAATGGACTAGATTCCAAAAGACTTGGTCTCAGTGTAGGTGACTTATTTTGGTGTAATATCATGTATAAAACCGGCTTACACTACAGTTAGCCACTTACACTGAGAGGAAGTCATTTGGATTCATCCACAAATCTTTTGAAATCAGGCCCAATGACTTTTATTAACATATTGTTTGTCTTTTCGGCTTTTCCCAGTTAGGGGTCGCCACAGCGGAACTCCAGTCTGCTAATGATTGGCAGTTGATTTTTATGGTGCCGAGTTGCCAGCCTGACGCCCAACCTTCAGTGAAGGCATGCCCATTCACTCATGTCTTTCGGAGGCCACTCGAGCGCGGGGAGGACATGCAGACTCCACACAGAAGGCACTCCAGCCGAGAATCGAACAGGAGAACCTCTTGCTGTGAGGTAACAATGCTACTGCTGTACCACTGCGGATATACTTTTAGCAACATATTACTTCAGTAATGTAAAAGCAAGAGCCAGTGTTAAATGAATATGATTCACCTCAGCTGAGGGCTTTCATTTTCATCTAATGTCATTCAAATTAATCACAAGCAAAAGCATTATTTCTCTTCATTTAGAAAATAAGTCATATGTACTTGGACCAAATGATTTTCATCACTATTCTGGTACTAAGCCTACTGCCCTACATTTTTTCCTTAAGAATTCTGGACAAAAGTAAAAATACTGGGAAGAGAGAGCAAAGACTTCAGATCTGGGACAGTTCTTAAATATTACTCCAATTAGTTAAAAGTATAATGTTTTGAGAAATTGTTACATCAACATGCGGTTTATAAAGAATAAGAGGTATGAAACCCTGACATCTGACATTATTGACTGACTATAATCTTTGCTGATTTACCATAAAATCAAACATTTTATGAGGGACAGGACCCAAATATGTAGTCAAATCAGAGACATTCTTCAAAATCAGGGACGGTTGAGAGTTATGGTACCATGTCATCATATTCGGCAAAAGTAAAGAAGGAAGAAGGTGAATGATCCAGAAGAAACCGACTGACAGATTCTAAAGACAAAGTGATTGAACATAAATACTTTGACCCAGCTTTTGGTCAATACTCAGAAAGACATGTTTTTGTGTGTGGGTACTCTCCCCTCCCCCCATGCAGTGAACTTTGGTATCTGCACTAGCAGAAAAATAACTCCAACTAGCACTATGATTGATATTAAGATGTTTTTAAGAACAAATAAAATGCATAATGTGACTCCGAAATATATTTGTTTTATTTACATGACTCTTCCCATGCTCACAACTAATTATTACCAGTCTGTTAAGTTTCAATTTATTACATGTAGGTAGCAACAGAAAAATGCCTGCATTGCCATTAAACTTTAAAACAATAATAAAGTGCAGAAATTGACAAACCTGCATTTTCTAAACTCTATCTAAATTTTCTCAGCAGTGCAGATAAAGCAGATATGAATACTAGTATTATCTATTTAGTTATTGAAAACTTATTATAATAAATGAATGCATTTGAACTTCACTGTTTTAGGAGAAAAAAAGCTATTTGGTTATATCTGTCTACTCAACATTTAACCGCAGCTAGGTGGAATCTAAGACCTTAGCTATGTTAGCATTTTTTTTTTACTTCACCATCGCTGTTGCTAATTATCATCAAGATTTTAATATTGTTCAGGGTGGTTTATTTCACTATCACTGTTGCTAATTATCGTTGGGATTTTAGTATTGTTGTTGCATTGTTCAGGACTGTATTCCTTCTGCCAGATACAGCTGTGATAACTTTTGGAGACATTTTAGTGTGCAGTGTCTGAAATTTTAATCAGTATGTTCCTGCTGTGGATTTCATTCATTTTTAATTTGCAGTGTGGAGAATAAATGCTAAACACACAACTGCCTCCCCACTGGTATGGCTGCAGTATAGTAATGTATAATTTAGTTCTTCTTTCTGATGTTGTCTCTGGCCTTGGCAACAGAAATACAACATCAGAGATCTTTATGAAAATGTCATCATCGCACACACTTTGGTTTTAAAGAACGTTTTGAATGAAGAGTTTTCAAGGATTGAAGGATGCTGATTAGAGATGTAACCAGTTAATAAAAAGGGAAAAAATTAATATAAATATATTTAATAACAAATAAAAAACATGAAAATACAAAATATCTATTTATAGTAAACACCAGAGTTTCAGCCACACTAAATATTAAAAATAACACAGGTGGACAGGTTCACACAGTTACAGAAAAACAATGCCTAACTAATCTCACTAAATTCTCCTGACTGATCTAAAGAATTATTATTCCCTTGTTACTTATTAGAGCAAAGCAAGATGAAGTGGGTGAGAGATCCTTCTATGTCAGGTTCCAAGGAAGAGACTGCTGTGAGACTTCTGTCTCACCTAATATTAAAACATTATTTCTGTACAGAATGACATCACATACATCCGGTCAGCTGACTTCTGGTTCCCATGCAACCACCCATTGCTAGAAACTGCCAGGATTTAGCACCTGCATGGCAATAATACATGTACAAGAGAACTGCTGAGATCTGGTGCAGCTTCTGGAAGTAATAAAACAATTATAAACTTCTACTCCTACTCCTCCTACAGAGACTAACAAACCATGCTTCTTACAGACACTGCATCTCTGGCTTCATTTAAAACTGTGAGATAACATCTTTATGGCCTAGGCCCAGTAATTTAATTTTCTTACTATTTCTCAAAGTCAGTTGGACTGAGATTAACCTCTTCTCTTCCGGTATCATCTGTTTCAATATAAACATTTAAAGAGTTACAATAATGCATGTACATTTCTTTTCCTCCCCACAGGGCATACTGTTGATATATTTTTAAAACAAACAGCTTTATGAATACATTTTCAACAGAAGCATCTGTACAAATCAGTTTGATATAAAAATGACATATAGTTCTTTTCAAAATTCCAGCTAGATGTGCTGGTATATGTTACACATCCACTGCCCTAGCATAGCTGGCAATACCTCACATTGTCACAGTTTGCCTTTTCCGAGTTAAGCTCAGAGTACATTCAATGTGGCCATAGAATTCTACCAAGGAGTGTCTAGCCTCCACCCCATTTGTGAATTTCACTGAGAGAATCTCAAACCATGGGTGCAGATTAGAGAGTATCCAGTCTAGGGACGTCAGAATTGTATCTTTGTTGTTCACAGTTGATGTCATCCTGTTTGACTCAGATGACTGATCTGCAGCACGATTTGGAATAGACCACTTCTGATGTGAAGCAACTACAATGAAAATCAGTCCTCCAAATCAGAAGCTATGGTTTTCTTCTGGACTGCATTACTTGTTTGGGGTTCAGCCCAATTAAAGGAATTTAAGGATCTTGGTATCTTTGTTTACAAATAAGAGTACAGGGAATCAGGAGACTGACCAGCAGATAAATGCAACAATGACAGTACTTCAGTCTTTATACTGTGCCCTGGTAGTGAAGCGATGCTGAATCATAAAATTAAGCTATCCGTTTGCGGTTAATCTATGTTCCCATTCTCATCAATTCTCATGAGTATTAGGTAATGAGTGAAAGGATAAGCAATAGAAATGAGGCTCCATCACAACAAACTCACTCTGTGTGATAGTGTGAGGAGTATGGCAGTCCAGGAAGATCTTAATGTATCTGTTAAGGTTGACAGAAGTCAGTTAAGGTGGTTTGGGCACCTAGCAAGGATGCCACCTGGGTGTCTCCTATGGGAAATATACCAGACATGATAAACTTAGGAAAAACTCTAGGGCAGACAAACACATGCTGGAGATTTTATATTTCTTAGCTCACTAGAAATACCTGTGGATTCAACAGGATCAGCTGGGGACTGTAACTGACAATGGAGAAGTTTGGTCTACCCTGCTGTATTTGGAAAATGGATGAGGGGTGGGTACAGTATGTTAAGATACAGAGGTGTCAGAATCATGAATGCAATTTCTCTGTGTACAGCAGTATGTCAAGCAAAGCTTCATCATTAATCTTACAAAGAGTAAAAATACATTTAATGGAAGGAAACTGATAATCAAACAAAACACAAATTAGATATGCAGTATTTCTGGCCACAAGCCAGTCTTTGTCCATCTCTACCAGCACTTCTTCTAAAATCTTCCAAGATGCAGTCTAGAAAAATGAAGGCATTAGCCCTTCATTCTCTCCAGAGTTAGCCATAGGGAGCAATTTAGCTTGCTGATCAAGGGAGGTGGCTCAGGCACAAAATGGATTTCCAGTGTAACACAACATAAAATAGACTACAATAAACACACATTAAAAGTCTCAGTAATATTGCAGAGAACTTTATCAACTAACAGTTGATTTAATGAGTCTGCTAGATTGTAAAAAAAATGTTTTTAAATTTCATTCTGTTTAAATAGACCTGTGCCATTGAATCAGGTAGCATTCCATACCTTATCCCAGTAACCCTTGGCTCCTCGAAATCCTGAAATGGTTAAAACGGGTATAAACAGTGGACGGATGATGTTTTA
Source organism: Protopterus annectens (assembly GCF_019279795.1). Lineage (NCBI taxonomy): Eukaryota > Metazoa > Chordata > Ceratodontiformes > Protopteridae > Protopterus > Protopterus annectens. The sequence goes on along the minus strand of NC_056742.1, from coordinate 282,683,638 downwards.
CCAAAAAAAAAAAAAAAGTAAAACAAAATTGACTTGATTGAGCTGTTTTTGTGTCTAGTTCTTCCTAGCATCTTATCTTTGGATGAGCGAACAGGGAGATTCAGGTTTCATTATTCTTTCCTATCCGGGACACTCTTCTCAGAGAGCTCTTTCCTTTTGAGAGGGTCTGTATTAGATAATTGAACATTTGAAAGTTCAACTCTCATATGGTTGACACCATATGTTCGAACATTCAATATAGACCCCCCCCCCTTTTAAGATCCTACCATTTGCCTATATTCCACACAACTACAGAGTAGCCAGTGACAAGAGATGACCAGCAGGTTTCTCATTTTAATAGCATGTTGTATATTCCTTCTTGTGTAACATTGTTTGTAAACATTTAACTATGGCACAGCCTAAAATCAGTATTCAACCCTTCTCTCTTTCTGTTTCTCTCCCTCCTTTTCATTCTGAACAGTTCTTTGTCCCTTGGAGATAGTACCAATGTTTCCAAAGCAGCTTACACATAGCTCTCAACTTTTTAGCGGATGAATCATGGACATAACCAAAAATAATGAAGTGGACCAAGGCCCTAAATCAGGGACAGATTTTAAATATAGCTCTTACACACACAGAGAATTGCTAGTATGACAAGTTTTGAATTAGATGCATTTTCTGAATTGTATTTATGTATGTTAAAAATTCTTTTAATGTATCTGATGTGCCTTTCCAAATAATGCTGATGTCATCCTGAAATCTGTGGTATGATTTTATAAAGGTATAATATCTACTATTAAATACAAAATTTCTCTCCCAGAATGCCATAACTAAATTCACGTAGGGTCCCCCACATGGTGACCGATAGCAATGCCTTTTTTATGTAAAAAATATTTATTATTAAAAGTTATAAAATTATTACTTAGTACTATTTCTAAGACTTCAGTTATTAAATTGACTAAGTCTTGTGTTATATTATAGAAAATAAGCATTTCATTGACCCATTCCAACCCTATAGATTGAGGGATGATGGTGCATAAATCACATACATCTATGGTGACTAAAATGTTGTGATTATTAAACTCAACATCATTCATGTTTTCTAAAAAAGTCCATGAATCTTTACAGATTTGTATTTCTTTAACAAGAATCTTTTTTAATTCATAGTCAATATATTTTGCACATGCTGAAGTGATTGAGTCTCTACCATCCACTAATGGGCGCATGGGTGGGTTATCTATACTTTTGTGCATTTTAGGGGTACCAAAAAAAACGGTATTCTGGGAGTGGTAATAGTTATATAAATCTATATTTATTCGTCTTTCTAAAGAGATGTCATTAATTTATCCATAAATCTTTCTATAAGCTTTGTTCAATTCATTCCATGAAATTTCTGTATATGTGTCTGTATCTTAGATTTGGTTTAATTTATTATTATACATTTCATAATTCATAATTACAGTACCACCCCCTTCATCTGGTATCGTGATTCTTATTTTATCTTTCATTAATGCATTCAAGATTTTTTGTTCATTATTGTCTAGATTCTGAGTGTATTTCCCCTTCATATTTAGGGTGTATAAATGCTTCAGTTCATATTCACAGATTTTTTTCATATGTAATTAATTTAGAGTATAAAGGGGGGTTATATATGTTGCTTATGTTAAACTTATTATTAACATTGTATATATTATCTTGATATAATAAACTAAAGTTAATCTTTCTTAAAAACATCTTAATATCAGTCATAGTGCTAGTGAAATCAAAATCCTAGTTGGAACAAAAGTTGTTCCTTTAGCTAATAAATCTGCCACTTTTTCATCAATGTACACTTCAGTCATCATTTGTAATGTGGGTAGTGAGCAGGATACAAGTATGAATTGGTGAATTAGTAAATTAGCAATTTAGTTTAATTAAATAATTAGGGCTCGTATAAAGGATGTGATGTAACAACTGTTTAATTGTCTGAGGAAGTTTAGCACTGGCTAAACAAAAGCGCTCACGGAAGATTGTGGATTTTTCTTTTATTCAATAAAGTGGATGTTCGGTACACTTTTGAAGCTGTTTCATTCAGTATACGGTGTCTTGGTTCATTTGCTTTTGTTTATCTTGGTTGCATTAATCATATAGTTAACTGAATCTTTTGGAACCACTTTGAAAATGAGCAATAATGGCAGAGTTTGAATCTAATCATAGTTTATGACTGAGAGTTTTGCTACTCCATTGTGGCCTGTGAATTTAAGTAATCAATAGGGCCAAAAGTCTCATTTTAAAGAACAAATAAAATGCATAATGTGACTCTGAAATATATTTGTTTTATTTACATGACTCTTCCCATGCTCACAACTAATTATTACCAGTCTGTTAAGTTTCAATTTATTAGATGTAGGTAGTGACAGAAAAATGCCTGCATTGCCATTAAACTTTAAAACAAGAATAATAAGTGCAGAGATTAACAAACCTGCATTTTCTAAACTCTATCTAAATTTTCTCAGCAGTGCAGATAAAGCAGATATGAATACTAGTATTATCTATTTAGTTATTGAAAACGTATTATAATAAATTAATGCATTTGAACTTCACTGTTTTGGTTATATCTGTCTACTCAACATTTAACCGCAGCTAGGTGGAATCTAAGACCTTAGCTATGTTAGCATTTTTTTTTACTTCACCATCGCTGTTGCTAATTATCATCAGGATTTTAATATTGTTCAGGATGGTTTATTTCACTATCACTGTTGCTAATTATCATTGGGATTTTAGTATTGTTGTTGCAATGTTCAGGACTGTATTCCTTCTGCCAGATACAGCTGTGATAACTTTTGGAGCCATTTTAGTGTGCAGTTTCTGAAATTTTAATCAGTATGTTCCTGCAGTGGATTTCATTCATTTTTAATTTGCAGTGTGGAGAATAAATGCTAAACACACAGCTGCCTCCCCACTGGTATGGCTGCAGTACAGTAATGTATAATTTAGTTCTTCTTTCTGATGTTGTCTCTGGCCTTGGCAACAGAAATACAACATCAGAGATCTTTATGAAAATGTCATCATCGCACACACTTTGTTTTTAAAGAATGTTTTGAATGAAGTGTTTTCAAGGATTGAAGGATGCTGATTAGAGATGTAACCAGTTAAAAAAGGGAAAAAATTAATATAAATATAATAACATATTTTCAACAATTATAAATATTTTAAAGACAGTTTCACATTCTTGTGCCAACTGGTTGACCACTGAGGCATTTACAATAACTAACCTTGCCTTTTAGAGAAAATTCAAGACTGACATACTGGGCATAGCTCTCAACCTCTTACATTCAGAATCAGGGATGCAGCCAGGCATAATTAGGTGCAAAGGTATCAAATCAACGACAGCTACTAAATATTAATACTACTGATTTTATATTTGATAGAATAATAGGACTTCAATTAAGAAGCATTCAGTGAAGTAAAAGAAATCCATGACTTTAATGGCTGATATTGCTGACAGTAAATCCCTATATTGCCTGAAAAAATAACAAACTTTAGGAAGAACATGTCAAAATGTTGAGCTAGAAATCAGAGACAATTATGAGATATATTGCTGGTACAAAATATATGTGACCATACTGAGAAGCATTACAGTTCTCCTCAGTCATTTGTTGTTCCATGTTTCCCATTGTGGAACACTGAACATATACAGAAGAACGTAGGGCACTGTCACATTTTTCATTCATACTTGCCTGTCCTCCTCCATCATTTTCTTCTGCCTCTAAACTCTGCAATCTCTCATTTTCTTCAGCCTCCAAACACTGCAGTCTCTCTCTGCTGATTCCAATTCCAAACTTTGGCCTCCAGTTCAAGTCCCTTAACTCCAGATGGGTTTTTAAGTCCTCTGATGAAAAGGTAAACTGTCCTGTTTCTGAGGGCTGCAAATTTCCATCACCAGACTAGTTATCCTCCTGGTTTCTGGTCTGAGCTGTGACTAAGGATGAAATAATTTCCTCTTTACTCAGTTTAGCATACACTAGTCCTTTGGCTTCACACATCTTGGCCAACTGTTTTTTGTCAGCTTGCCATAATTCTCTGCTGACATATTTGCCTGCTTTCCCTGACTAAACTAAACTAACAAAAAAAAAATAAATAAACTGTTGTGAAATGAAACTCTGAATGTTTCCTTTGTGGCTGCTTAGACGGCTCACCTTTAGTGTTCAACTAATATCCATACCACTGCTCGCCAATATGTGACATCTCCATTATGGGCCAGTATCAAGGAACCTCAATCCTCACTACTGACACTGGAGAGGGATGTTCACTTGGAACATAAATGGATACACACAGTATTTCTAGATGCAGCCCTCTGTGCATCAAGCACAATTTTACTTAAGAGCACACAGGGAACACAGTCAGCCCAGGATATGGATTTCTTTATATCTGTCTCCCTCCAGGGCCCCAGTAAGGCTCCCCCAAGCATAGCTATAGGGTTAAGTCCTCAGCAGACTGTTCAAGCCAAGTCGTCCAGTACCCTCTCTGTGAAAGCAGTGCTTCATGTCCCTGCTCCAAGTAGGTGACACACACAATCTTTGAGATTTGATTTTCACACACACACACACACACACACACACACACACACACACACAAACACATGGGAAAGGCTGGCACAGATTTACTAGCTGTGCTCCCTTCTGCCCAGACTATAAGATACATACACCACCACCCGCCACTCCAAAGCCAGCTACTCTATGGCTCTTGCAAGGATACCAATTATACTGAGGGAAATTAATATTAATACAAATGATAATGTTGACCAAACAGACAAGCTTCAGGACTGGCCACAGTGTCAGTGATAGATATAAGTACTCTCAAAGGTTAACATATTCTCTAAAGGACCAGCCACAATGAAAAACTTAAATATATTTAATAACAAATAAAAACACATGAAAATACAAATATCTATTTACAGTAAACACCAGAGTTTCAGCCACACTAAATATTAAAAATAACACAGGTGGACAGGTTCACACAGTTACAGAAAAACAATGCCTAACTAATCTCACTAAATTCTCCTGACTGATCTAAAGAATTATTATTCCCTTGTTACTTATTAGAGCAAGGCAAGATGAAGTGGGTGAGAGATCCTTCTATGTCAGGTTCCAAGGAAGAGGCTGCTGTGAGACTTCTGTCTCACCTAATATTAAAACATTATTTCTGTACAGAATGACATCACATACATCCGGTCAGCTGACTTCTGGTTCCCATGCAATCACCCATTGCTAGAAACTGCCAGGATTTAGCACCTGCATGGCAATAATACATGTACAGGAGCACTGCTGAGATCTGGTGCAGCTTCTGGAAGTAATAAAACAATTATAAACTTCTACTCCTATTCCTCCTACAGAGACTAACAAACCATGCTTCTTACAGACACTGCATCTCTGGCTTCATTTAAAACTGTGAGATAACATCTTTATGGCCTAGGCCCAGTAATTTAATTTTCTTACTATTTCTCAAAGTCAGGTGGACTGAGATTAACCTCTTCTCTTCCGGTATCATCTATTTCAATATAAACATTTAAATAGTTACAATAATGCGTGTACATTTCTTTTCCTCCCCACAGGGCATACTGTTGATATATTTTTAAAACAAACAGCTTTATGAATACATTTTCAACAGAAGCATCTGTACAAATCAGTTTGATATAGAAATGACATATAGTTATTTTCAAAATTCCAGCTAGATGTGCTGGTATATGTTACACATCCACTGCCCTAGCATAGCTGGCAATGCCTCACATTGTCACAGTTTGCCTTCTCTGAGTTAAGCTAAATACATTCAATGTGGCCATAGAATTCTACCAAGTAGTGTCTAGCCTCCACCCCATTTGTAAATTTCACTGAGAGAATCTCAAACCATGGGTGCAGATTAGAGAGTATCCAGTCTAGGGACGTCAGAATTGTATCTTTGTTGTTCACAGTTGATGTCATCCTGTTTGACTCAGATGACTGATCTGCAGCACGATTTGGAATAGACCACTTCTGATGTGAAGCAACTACAATTGAAAATCAGTCCTCCAAATCCGAAGCTATGGTTTTCTTCTGGACTGCATTACTTGTTTGGAGTTCAGCCCAACTAAAGGAATTTAAGGATCTTGTTATCTTTGTTTACAAATAAGAGTACAGGGAATCAGGAGACTGACCAGCAGATAAAAGCAACAATGACAGTACTTCAGGCTTTATACTGTGCCCTGGTAGTGAAGCGATGCTGAATCATAAAATTAAGCTATCCGTTTGCGGTTAATCTATGTTCCCATTCTCATGAGTATTAGGTAATGAGTGAAAGGATAAGCAATGGAAATGAGGCTCCATCACAACAAACTCACTCTGTGTGATAGTGTGAGGTGTTTGGCAGTCCAGGAAGATCTTAATGTATCTGTTAAGGTTGACAGAAGTCAGTTAAGGTGGTTTGGGCACCTAGCAAGGATGCCACCTGGGTGTCTCCTATGGGAAATATACCAGACATGATAAACTTAGGAAAAACTCTGGGGCAGACAAACACATGCTGGAGATTTTATATTTCTTAGCTCACTAGAAATACCTGTGGATTCAACAGGATCAGCTGGGGACTGTAGCTGACAATGGAGAAGTTTGGTCTACCCTGCTGTATTTGGAAAATGGATGAGGGGTGGGTACAGTATGTTAAGATACAGAGGTGTCAGAATCATGAATGCAATTTCTCTGTGTACAGCAGTATGTCAAGCAAAGCTTCATCATTATTCTTACAAAGAGTAAAAATACATTTAATGGAAGGCAACTGATAATCAAACAAAACACAAAGCTCAAGTAATAAATTAGATATGCAGTATTTCTGGCCACAAGCCAGTCTTTGTCCATCTCTACCAGCACTTCTTCTAAAATCTTCCAAGATGCAGTCTAGAAAAATGAAGGCATTAGCCCTTCATTCTCTCCAGAGTTAGCCATAGGGAGCAATTTAGCTTGCTGATCAAGGGAGGTGGCTCAGGCACAAAATGGATTTCCAGTGTAACACAACATAAAATAGACTACAATAAACACACATTAAAAGTCTCAGTCATATTGCAGATAACTTTATCAACAAACAGTTGATTTAATGAGTCTGCTAGATTGTAAAAAAAATGTTTTTAAATTTCATTCTGTTTAAATAGACCTGTGCCATTGAATCAGGTAGCATTCCATACCTTATCTCAGTAACCCTTGGCTCCTCGAAATCCTGAAATGGTTAAAACGGGTATAAACAGTGGACGGATGATGTTTTACCAAAAAAAAAAAAAAAAAAAAGTAAAACAAAATTCACTTCCTTGAGCTGTTTTTGTGTCTAGTTCTTCCTAGCATCTTATCTTTGGATGAGCGAACAGGGCGATTCAGGTTTCATTATTCTTTCCTATCCGGGACACTCTTCTCAGAGAGCTCTTTCCTTTTGAGAAGGTCTATATTAGATAATTGAACATTTGAAAGTTCAACTCTCATATGGTTGACACCATATATTCGAACATTCAAAATAGACCCCCCCTTTTAAGATCCTACCATTTGCCTATATTCCACACAACTACAGAGTAGCCAGTGACAAGAGATGACCAGCAGGTTTCTCATTTTAATAGCATGTTGTATATTCCTTCTTGTGTAACATTGTTTGTAAACATTTAACTATGGCACAGCCTAAAATCAATATTCAACCCTTCTCTCTTTCTGTTTCTCTCCCTCCTTTTCACTCTGAACAGTTCTTTGTCCCTTGGAGATAGTACCAATATTTCCAAAGCAGCTTACACATAGCTCTCAACTTTTTAGCGGATGAATCATGGACATAACCAAAAATAATGAAGTGGACCAAGGCCCTAAACCAGGGACAGATTTTAAATATAGCTCTTACACACTTAGAGAATTGCTAGAATGACAAGTTTTGAATTAGATGCATTTTCTGAAGTATATGAGGTCTGAAACCTAACTGTTCACCATTATTTAGTGACCTTAGTCATCGATAATTTGCTAGACAGCCACCAATATTATGAGTAACAGACCAAAAAATATTAAAAAAACTCAGGGACATTCTGCAAAATCAGGGACAGATGACAGGTATATTTTTTATTATAGTGTCAATAAGTAATATAGCAAGTCAAAGAACAAAGGTTCAAGTTGCTGAAAGAACAACCTGCAATTTACAATTAGGGTTGCATGCTTCACTAACCAACAGCAGTCTAGCATGTATTAACTATGCATACTTTTTACTAAAGTCTGCATTATTTATTAGTACAAAATGCATGCTGTTTTAAAAATATTGTAAAAAAAATCATATACATTTTACAAAGTTTTTTACTGTGCTTGGAAAGCATTGGAAATAAAGATGAGTAAGCACATACTGTCAGACCAAAATCATAGTAAATAAACTTTATATACAGCTGCTTTCTACAAAACAGCACCTTCTATATTTTTGAGCCATACCCACTTTAATCAGTTTATATACTGACACAAAAGCAGATGCAATAAAAAAAATAAATAAACAGGCAATTTAAAGTAGGTTAGCAATTACAATAAACATCTGCATACTACGAAGTAGCAAGCTGTAAATATAATCAACCACTTAACATTTCAGTTGACCTAGCAATGTGCAAGCTGTCAGTGTTTGCCCCATAACTGCACGATGATGTCCACAGCAACACAATGTGCACACACAGACACACACACACACACACACACACACACACACACACACACACACACACACACACACACACACACACACAATATAAATACTGACATTCACTAACATACAGTATTAATACTGACAATGACACTACACACATAATTGTCATATTTAAATTAGACACCTTAGCTGGTACACTAAAGCAGTCCTGATAGTGACTGTCTCTTAAGTCCTACTTATTCACTTTTTAAACCTGTTCTCTTTTTAGCTTTGGGACATTTCCACTGTTGTCCTTACCTCACCAAAGTTTATGATCACTCCTGCGTTGTGGCTTGGCCGTCTGTTCAGCTCTGCCCATTTGAATTCTTCTCTTGGCCATTCTTTTCTGAAAGAAAACAGTTGAACGTTAAGAAGGGCACCTTTTGTATTTTCCATGCTTTTTCAGCTCAACATAAACAGTGGAAACATATTTGGGCATTTGTTATCAGTCCCTATTTGACCATGACATGAAAGAGTGGAAATCCGAGCCACCTGTACTGAAAGCAGAACAGTGAAACAGACATAGTTTTCAAAGTTAAATGGTATGCCTATGAGTATTACCTATTTTCTCTTACCCCACTCTTAACTTTTCATCCTCTTATTTGTTGTGTGTGGTGGATGCTAAAATGTATCTGTCCACCAGCCCCAGCCCCCACCATTCGTTCTTCTACCTGAACTGACAAGGCACTAAGCATAGCTCCTAACTCTGGATGTGCACTTGCTTCTTTCTTTGTTTAGTATTCTTCTTCTTCTTCTCTGGCCTCACATATGATGCCCTCCTTTATAGAGATTGCAACTCCACTTCCATCTTTTCTGTCTCAATCATTCCAGAACAATATATACCTGAGCACCTCCATGTCCCCTACCCCTTGTCATTGACCCATGCTCCTGTGATACAACCAGAGTCCACTCTCCCATCATGCATCACTGCTTGCTGCTCCCCACCCTACCATTCAGACTCCTTCCATTTCAGAGTAAAACTAACCAGACAGGATCTGAGACACTCTTGTTGCTTCCCGTGCCATATATTGCATTTCATTTTGCTTTTTTTCTACTCTCTAAACATTTACCTCCCTCTTCTGCTTCCATCACCCTCCCAGTCATTGAGAGGTAACTTTTCAACCAATCTCCTAAGCACATCTGTCTCTTCCAGGTCAGGATGAAGCCTATCAAGAAGCATAGCTGGGGTGGGGTGAATGAGGAAGCTGCCCCTGGTACAAAGTGCCAGAGGTTGCGATCAGCTGATCCCAATTTGTCTACATTGGGTTACTGGAATTAATTTCCCAATGCTGGTATTACATTTGCAGTCACTCAGAAATGAATGCTGATTTATCATTTATGGTTAGATCTGAAGTCAATAGAGATCCATGAGTGATATAGACTGTAGAAGCTGCTTGCTACAAATATATCAAGTGGCTTGCTCAAGTTGGATATGAGGTGTGTAGAAATGAAACCTGGCTTGCTGCTGATGTCAAGAACACTAAACAGATCAGAATGGCCCTTTGTTTTTTGTTTTTCAACTCCTTAAGTTATGGTTAAGGGCCACCAGATCAGAAAATAGCACTAGGTGCAAGATGAGCCAGTTATGGCTCTGCTCCCGCTAACTTTCCCCAAAACATCCTGTCTGTATGATTCCAGTTGAATCCTCCTCTCCAGTCATTTCCAGTCCCACGTTCCCTTTCAAGTTTAACTAGTCAAGCCACTAACCATTCTATCTCCTATATTCTCATAGGAAGCTGTACCATTCTCTTGCAGTGGCCACATACTCAGCCATTCTAACATCTCCTGAGCCAAACAGCTTTTCTATCGGTTGAATTCTTCACAAATCTCTCCTCAAGTCTTTTTATCCAGTCTATATTACCATTTAATTCTCATTCATGGACCACTAACATTTCCGTCTTTATTTTATTTTCCTTCTTAAACTTTTTCTTAATTCCTTTTCTGCTACCCTTGTAAGGCAGCACTAGGAGCTAGATAGGGCAGCGATTTTAAAAGTACACTGGGAAATAGGGCTAATGCTGAGGTTATTGCAGTGTGCACCTAGCAGGTAAGAAAATGTAGAAGAGAGCATGGCACAAGTTTCATCACTCGAAGGGAAGGATCTTTCTAGTATGAGCTTGTATTGCTCCCTGGTATGAGCAGATGAGTTAAGGCTGTGCAGGGCTTCTAAATTCAAATTTACACAAGAGATGAGTAACTCAAGAGCCACTATGTTTCAGAGCAGAATAGACACTGGGCAGTAGGGTGTGGAAAATGAAAATAATCATAGAGCCATGTTACCTGGCAGATCTCACAGATTAAACATTGTGCTATTCCTTTACCTTAAATAAAAATGATTGTGATGCTCCTCCCACAATTCCAATACAGTTAGTCTCCTTGTAGTAAAAAATGCAGTCTGAATGTTTGTTATCTAGCACCAACCAGGAACATTTTTAAAAATTCCAAGAAAAATAAAACAGGTTAAAAGTAATACAACACAGTAATATAACAAGAAAAAAAGCACAGTAAAAATGACAAGTATACAAAATGTAAACCAAGAAACCAAAAATAGTTACAAGCATTAACAAATTCAGTTTATATTAACTCTAACCATGCCCCTTCCCCTAACCCCAACACTGCTCTTTCACTTAAAAAAAACTTTCTATAGCACTACTAATATTCATACAAATTTGAGCTGATTTCACTTAGGGTTATGGTTAATACACTGGTAAAGGAAACTTGTTTCATTTGTTTCATTTTTTGATGAACTCGTTTTGTTTATTTGTGTTGTTGGTATTATGAGTAGTTGATATGTTTTGTTCAATGTTTTGCATTTTGAACATTTAATATTCTGAGTATTCATGATATAACCAGCCAGAGGTGTGGCACTTGCATTTGGTTTGTTGAAATAGAATAACTTTAAATGGTGGTCTAAATATGGAGTAGGAAGAGAGTAAGGCATGGTGGGAGAAACTGACACAATTTGATGATGAAAACAGAAAAACTGTGATACCACATAAAAGATTTGTTCTTGGGACTTGTAGTACTGGGCCTTAGGAGTAATATGGAACTTGTCAAAATAATTGCCAGCCTTAGGAGGGATGGAGCAAATGTTCCAGAACAAATTAATATGTACCTTCAAAGTCCAGACAGGTGACAGATATGTTTGTGCACCTTGTGAGGATTAACCATGGGAGCCTCCTACAGGAGATATACCAATCATAACCCCTGAGAGGATATCTCAGCAAAGACCCTGGGGAAGTTGTAGAGATTACATCTCTCAGCTTGGATGAGAATGTCTGGGTATCCCAATAGATGAGTTGCAAACTGTTGGTAGGTTTACAGAATTTTCAGCAACAATGCTTAGCTTGCTACTAACATTTCCCTAACCATTACAAGTGCTTTAGAAAATTAATGCTACATGAACCATCCTGCCCACATTATTCATTATAACAATAGTTTTCTTTCTTAAGAAAATTCAGAAAAAATCAATAATCAAGGGATTTGAAATGAATAATTTTAATTCCAATTTCTTTATTTACATAGTTCTGTGCAAGCCTTACCCTTATTGCAGCACACTTTAGCTCAGGGAATTCTTGGATTCACATCTCTTCATAATAACTTTTGAAACAGATTGTGAATTATCATTGTGAACTTTAAATGATGGACAAAATGCATTAGACAAAGTGGAATAAGCATCATCTTAACCTTGCTTTTGCCTGATTAAAGAAACTGATAAACTGTCACATTTGTTGAGATTTAGTTTCAAGGATTGTATTAAACTATCAAAGTTACTTTTTTAAGTTTTTTAGCCACTATGATCATCAGCGGTCTCTAGTGCCTCTCCTTAATCTTGGATACCAGGAGTCACTGCTCAGCCCCCCTCCGGATAATAATCTGAAACTCTCCCATTGCTAACAGGAGATTGAGGCACCCCAGAGCAGTGTCATATTCATGGCTATAGGATTTTTTATTTATATGCCCTGCCCATTTCCTACTCTAGTGCTCAATGTGTAATGATGTTATGGCTAGGAACATTTGTTGTTAAGTGTTGTTATGTGTCCCCAATATTTGTATACATGGGACATATACCCCAGTTATCTCTACCTGGACTTTCATCCCTGCTTATGACCACTCCTCTTCCACAGTGATAGGAGAGATGATAAAATATTACTACCTTTCGATCCCCCACCAGCAAGCTCCTTAAGTGCCAGGCTCATTAGTCAAACCAAGGTCACACTAGGTCACCATCAGAGCTCCCTCCTTCTGTGTCATGGAGCTGACCCTCAGTTCTTTAATTGGCAAAAGTACATTTGTGGTACATGTCAACCCCAATTGCTCCAACCTGGATGAAATAATTACTGCTAGTATTGTTGTATTACTGCAAATAATCATCATTGTCTGCATTTATTTCTTTATTTAGGCTATAGCCAAGTGCATTTTCAGCATCTTTGGCCTTTTAAAATAGGTTAAAACTGTGCATGCTGATGACTACACCCTCTTGTATGCAGGTCCCAATATTGCTGCATTCATTGCTTTGCTGTAAAATGTTTTGCATAAGATTCAGAACTGGCTTGAATAATTTGAACTTCATCTTAATATTGCCAAATTAAAGTTATGCCTTTCATGGCATGCAACAATATTTCAACCAACCTTCACCTGTTTCAGGCTTCATCTCATGACATGTCCCTCCCGAAACACAAACCTTTGGCAAATATATATATATATATATATATATATATATATATATATATATATATATATATATATAATTATTTTAACATCTTTATTGATTTATTACTTATGGCACTGGCAAACATACATTTGGAAAAAACGTATTAACGTTCACATTAGCAAACTTTATACATCACATATATTCTTCCATGCAATTATCATCAATCCAATATTACATAAACTCTTCAATTCCTGTCACTCATTAAACCTCACTCCTCCTCCTCCGGAACATTATTCTGCATGAATTGTTCCCACAATTTCCATTTTTTCTAAGTAGCTTGCTTCTACCCTTTTCTAAAGATCCCACTTCCATTTCTTTATCTCTGTGCATGAAACTGGCTTCTTCATCTTACAATTTTAAGCATGATTCTTATATATATATATATATATATATATATATATATATATATATATATGTCTACTTCTAAATTTTGAAGTTTCAAAATTTCGAATTTCTTATGGTCGAGACCATAAGATCGAAGTTTTGAAACTTTGAACCTTTTAAATGGAGATCATCTTATAGTGCAGAATAATATATTTACCATTTTCCTTGCTGTAGTGTGATCTCGGAGTTGGTATATTTAATTAGCAGGGGGTGTGGGGGTGTAGGGGGGCTTGACCCCCCCCCTGCAAAAATGTAAAAAAAATATTTTTTTTTATTATTTTTTTTTTATTTATATTTTGAAGTTTCAAAACTTCGATCTTATGGTCTTGACCATAAGAAACTCGTGTGTGTGTGTGTGTGTGTGTGTGTGTGTGTGTGTGTGTGTGTGTGTGTGTGTGTATGTATGTATATATATATATATATATATATATATATATATACATATACACACACACACACACACACACACACACACAAACACACACACGTATATATAAATGTATATATACACACATTTTGGTGCTGAAAACTGAAAAAACTTTGCTTCCAGTCACTAAATATACTTAAATGGTTTTCAGAAGTCAAGTGCTTGTATATTTCTGTCTGGTTTCAAAACTCACTTAGTTGTTAGTTGCGCATTATATATCTAGTGAGCAAAAGAAAGGTTTCACATGTATATTCTCACTAAACTGTCTGCATACCTGCATGCCACCAGTTCATAAAAGCCTGTTTAAAAGCTAGTGTTGGAATGCATAGTATTAATTTTGCTGTATTATGTATGCAGCACAGTATAGTTTCTTGTCCTGAACCACATCATTCTGTCATACACAGAAATACTATAATGCACATATACATCTAGTACAAGGCTCCAAGCAGGTTCAAGGCTCTGTCCAGTGTGATGGGGCTACAATATGAGTTTATTATTGCTGCACCATTCATCAGACCTTAAAGAAAAGCAATTTATTAGAATACAAAAGCTGCAGTACCAGATTATGTGACATAGATCAAGTCCCTGAAGGGCTTAAACAACGTAATTCCAGTTCATCGGCAATGTTAGTATTTAGCAGCAGCTTGTGTCAAACATAATATTTATCTTGCATCTAAATTAGTACATCTGAGAGGAAAAAAAAGAGTTCTCTGTAAAAGAAGTGGGAGAATAAACGTCTGTCAGTCAGCCAGCAGATAGAAGCTTTTTGTTCTTCTTTCTAGTCCTGCTGGGTTTTCTCTAAGAAAATCTTTTCAAAAAGTGATGCTAAAGCCTACAAGCAACATCTGAAACAATATTCTCTGTTGGACGTGGAAGTCTCTCCAGGCATATACCTAACAGGTGAAACAATTAAGTTTTCCTTCATTGGGAATATCTATAGCATGGCTTCCAACTGCACAGAGTTCTTTTACTTCAATCAGTCTCATATTAATTATAGTTATCCTTGTCAGCTTGCAGTTTCAGGGTCTTTTTGCATGCATGCCTGGTTTAGGATAACTCCCCTCAAATACACTTTTCAGATATCTTGAAATCTATGTTTTCGCTAAGACCTTAAATCACAATAGACAGTCTTTAGCAGCCTCTGTGGAATAACAAGTGGGAACTGGTTTGCTGTATCAAGATACATTCCAGAGCAACTAAAGTGTAAACATTTTATTTATTTTATATATAGCCTGTTAGGTTTTTACTTCTTAAAGTATATAACTGCATTGTAATTTAGAATTTTTTTTCAGCTAAAGTAAATTTTCTTTAGTGTGAATTGTTTTGCTTCGAGGTAGGTGACTATTCATGTAAAAGATGTGTATATGAATACCTGCATGCATTAGCACATCTCAGAATTAGTGTGTGTCCAGGAAATTCTATAATTTACAGATGTCTCTGATGACATCTGAAGTAAGTGCATTGCCAGTATAGTGATTAGCAAAGAATACACTCATGCAAATAAGCTGAGACTCTCTACATAAGACTCATTTATTAAAAGGCATCCTGAGGGGTCTGGGTTGGGGCACTGGTATCCAAGTATATCACTATAACCACTGTTGCAGTCCTGGAGAACAAGAGGCATACCACCATTGCCCCTTCAGCGTACCCTATACTACAGCTGTCAACCAATACAACCACACCTCAAATACCATTTTCCAGTCCTACCAACCTGATACCACATTTTCCAGTGCTACCCTGACAGTTCATTACTTATCAGTAATCCTAGTTCCACATATCTCCAGAATCAAATCTGACATGCCTACCTACCCTTCTGAACTTCCTTGATGCCTTTCTTTTAGAAAATACCCTGGCGGTGTTACGGTCTCCTCTGAACTAATCATTATTTGAATATCAGTCACAGAAAAAGCCTTCATATTCATATGGTTCTTCATACCCTTTTTGTAACCTCTTATAACTTTTTTTGACCTCTTCCCAGTGGGGTGCTTTAGTGTGTCATGGCACACCACACCACTTCCTTCCTCTAGGATGAGCAAGGGCTTGTAGACATTAACCAATTCTCACCCTTCTCCCTCAGAAGGATCTTCCAACATCTTGTCACTATTCATACGCAGGTTAACTGCAGTATAATCAGAGCTTCATAAGTCAAAGCCACAGAACTGACATTTCATCATCTGTCAAAGCCATTGCATAAAACGGCCCTAAATATCTAAGGTTCTAGCCTTCGTGAACCCTGATTTTCATGCTAGAGTGAAACTGTATCTTGAGCTCCATTGTGCCTACTGTTCATTTTAGAAGAAACATCTAATTTTATTGGGTACTTCACCAATCATTCTACAGTTGGCTGCCCCCACTCAAACCCATTACATTCTCTCTTTACCAGACATCTGCCCATCATAATGAAAAGGAAGACATCGATGCCTGCCTAAGTCCTTCTCACATCCCTTAGCTAGCTTTTGACTAGAGACACAGTGGATGGCTGCTCAGACTATGAACATGCTCATGTAGTGTTTGCATAGTGTTTAACCATGGCGGCATAAGGAGAGATGTGATATGCACCAGTTCATTTACTTACATTGAGAGACAGTCTTCAATACCACAAATGCAGAGAGCTCCATTGGCATAATGAGATAAAAGCCTGAGTACAGCCCAGGTGACTTAACCATATTAAATTAATAGCCCACACACCTGTTGAAGGTTGCATTGAGAAGGGAGGATTAAAAGGTTTAGCTGCATGCCTCTCATCAGGAGGATAATGAAGGCTATATGTCCAGGACACTTGTTTTTGCAGTAAAATGGGCAAAGGAGAGCACATGAGACTGCTGGGTGTGAGGGGTGCAGAGTAGTTATGACAGAATACATTGCCTGCAAAAGTGAGCAGTATACCTGTGCAGATTCCCATTGCATGCTAAACCCTGGGACTGCTTACTTGGCATGGGCAGTGGGGTTAGGGATTTGAAATAAGAACCCCCTACCCTCACAGATGCAAGTACCACTTCCTGCTGCTCAGCTCTTACCATGAGTGGAACAAACAGGTCATACTGGTGTCATCTATCAGAGACTGAATGAGCCTATAGAGCCAGTCCCAATGGTCATAGGGAAAGTATAAAACAGATAAAACAAGACCACCACTACCTTTTTCTTACACAACAATAAGCAATCAATGAGTCTGTGTTTAGATGGATGCCATATTACTAGGGTCATCTTTGTGAAGTGCAGACACCAGAAGTTACAGTGACACCGACACAGCTGTCACTATTTTTCTGCTACTTCTGTTATAGATGGATGTCACATTGTGCATAGGGATAGAGGAACCTGCTAAGACTTGCACATTTTTTATAAATGACAGGTATCACTGGGTTTGCGAGCAAGGATACACACTAAACAGCATGTAACGTCCTTCTAGAATAACAGTAAAGTTGCCAAGACTTTAATGTCTCTGCAGGGGGTTCAGCAGTGTACCTCATTTTTTTCTTAGAATGTCATATATCTCAGATAACAGAGGACTGAGGAACACCCACCAGAGTAAATTAGAAGTATAAGTTACTTTTCTAAACATAGTCCAGCCAAAAGGGATCTTAATGTACACAGTTTGTGTGTGTTACATTAGCATGCTATTTACCCTGTGTGCATGTGTATACATTGGTTTCTAAAATGAGAATAAGCATCCTGAGTTGGTGAGAATAAGTCACATTTTGTGGTTTGCTGGCACCAGTTTTAATTCATCAGTGCTGTTTGACTTGCGTGATGAATTTCTACCCCTACCTCTCCATTCACAAGCAGAATTCTCCTTATAACAGATTTGTTGCATTTAGCACCAAAATCAATGTAAGAGTTTCTTCTCAGTCAAGCATCTATCTGGCATTAAAAATCCCCACAGCTATCAAACACTGCATATTTCTGTGATGAGGAGTGCTTTGTGAGTGGTACTATTTTTTGTAATAATTAACTTGTCGTGGAATCTGTCTGGTTAACAATAAGAGATGTAACTTCTGAAAAATAGTGAGGTCTAAGGCATCTGTACTCTCATATGCCACTATGGTCTGTTTCTTACTCCACATCACTTTTTCTAGCTTTGTATTGCACATTATTTTTACTATCTTGGGATTTTTTATAAAAGTGATGGAATGTACAGGATCATTGTAGATAACAATCATTGCTGTTACTGTGCATATCCCATTTTGATTGCATAATGCTTGAGGTTGAAGTAAAATCATGTGTCAAGAGGTCACATAAAGTGCTGACCACAACTTTTAAGATATTTGCTGCCACATTAATAAAACAGTATGGACAATGGGAATGCTGAATAACTAGAAACCAATTAATGAAGTTACTAAAATTATAAACCTGAGATAATGAATTTTATTATAAACACATAACATTTTATTTTTGCCCAAAATATCACCATTGCCTTCTTACCTGCCTACTTCACAGATGCGTGCAATGAAACACTTATGCTGTACATATGGCAGTACAGTAGTCAGTTAAGAGCATCACCTGCTACTGAACTTCATCCTATAACTATGGGTGAGCTCTTTTACTCTCCAATTGCATATTGGCACTGAACAACTCTTAGAACCAAACCAAGCAAGTACTCTCAGATCACCTACAAAAGGGGTAAAAGGGGCACATGTGCCTAGCAGGTTTACCTAGTTACTAGTAAAATGTGTACATAAAAATGTTAGTCCTTGAATCTCTTTTCAAGCAAATTGTAGATGTACTATGAAAAAAGTAAGCCTTCAGTCCTGTGAGGCACAGTGAGAAATGAGTGCACCACTGCCTAGGGATCATAATACTGATGGCATAAAAATGCGAGAACCTTGTATGTGGAAATTACCATACAATGTTTCATATTGGGGTGGCACAGTGGTACAGCAGTTAACATTGTCACCTCACAACAGCAAGAGGTTCTCTGGTTTGATTCTCAGCTGGAGTGTCTTCTCTACAGAGTCTGTATGTCCTCTGTGTGTTCATGTGGCTTTTCTCTGGGTACTCTGGTTTCCTCCCAAATTCCAAAGAAGTGTCTGGATTGTTTTGCCCCAGGACTCTAGTGAAAATAGCCTCCATCCTAGTCTGACTTTCCCAGTCAACAAATGTTAAATAAAATAAAATAATCTTCTTTCGGCTTTTTCCCAGTTAGGAATCACCTGTCTGCTCATAATTGACAGTGGAGCTTTTACGGTGTCGAGTTGCCAGCCCGGCACCCAAACTTCCACCGCAGGCACACACATGCATGCACTCATACCTAGGGCCAATTTAGAGTATCCAATCCAACTACAGCATGTCTTTGGGATGTGGGAGGAAACCGGAGCACCCAGAGGAAACCCACGTGACCACAGGGAGGACATGCAGAATCCGCACAGAAGGCACCCCAGCCGAGGATCGAACCGGAGAACCTCTTGCTGTGAGGCAGCAATGCTAACTGCTACACCACCACAGCCACCCTAAATAAAATAAAATAAAATAATAAAAAAAAATATTATTAGTTCTCAACATTTTCAAATGATTTCCAAAGTGAAACTACTGCCATCTGGATGTCAGGGCTGGTTTAAAAGAAGTGAGCACCCACAAAATCTCTCAGACATGTCTCTACAACACAGCTCATTTAACACTGTCTCTTATTACATTACATTCTGCTTCTCTTTGGATCATCATTGTTCTATTAATGTTGGCAAATGTTTGCCTGCCTTCCACAAAGCCACATTAGGCATCACCTTTTCCTTTCTTTTAGCATTATAGACAAACATTTTATAATCATGGTTTAGATATATGAAACTGGATCATAGGTTCATAGGTTCATAGGTAGGTACTAGGCTATCAGCGCTTGGGCCTATATAAGCCTAGCCAAAAAGGTTCCCTGGTTTTTGCCACCCAAGAAAATTATTTTCCTGTGCCCCTGTCAAGCAGTGCCATAAAAGTGATCCCCAGGGTGAATTTTCTATTTCCCATCCAGTCGTCAAGATTTTTCTTAAAGAGGGCTAATAAGGAGCTTTGCTTGACATGAATGGGTACTTTGTTCCAGAGTATGGAAAGTCTCTGGAACAGGAATCTATCCCTCCAGCATGTTCTGTTTATTGTTGTGACAAGGTTTAGGTCCCTGGAACATGTGGTTCAGAGAGATAGGGATTTCTTTAAGTGTAGCATGTCCAACAGCTCTGAGCTTGACATAGCGTTGTATGTTAGGCAGAGATCGCCTCTGAGTAGGCAATATGCGATGGAGTAGAATGGATTTTTAAGACAGTCTGCTTAATCCTCTTAGTGAGGTATTTCTGTGGCCTTTCCAATTGTTGTAGGTGTCTTGTGAGATACATGCCAAATGGGGCATTGTACTCTATAATGGGTCTGATGAGGGATGAGTAGAGGGGAACAATGACCTCCTTTTTTCTAGAGGAAAACCCTTTTGTGATGAGGTGTGCCACATAGAACGATTTCCTGACTACTGTGGCGATGTGGTTATCAAAGGAGAGACCACTGTTCCCCTGTGTCCCAAGGTCTCTTATCACACTTTTAGTGTTTAGTGAGCTACTGCCTATATGGTAGTTCTTGACACCAAGCATCTGTCTCTGTGAGGCCCTTTTGTAGAATGTCTACATCATTAGGTGATTCTATTATGGCTCCCAGTTTGTAGCCATCTGTGAACTTTGTTAACCAAAGACATTCTGTGTTGGCCTGCACTTTAGAGAAGTAGATGCCGAACAGGAGAGGACCCAGTACCAAACCCTGTGGTACTCCACTCGTCACTGGTCTGAAGTCGGATGTGGAGTCATCTACTTTTACTGTGTGGGTTCTGTCAGTGAGCCAGTTGGCCACCCATCTTGTGACATTGGGCTTTATGCCCAGTTTAGTGAGTTTATCTATAATTCCAGAGTGGGGGATGGAATCGAAAGCCTTGGCGAGGTCAAGATAGGCTATTTGCACTACCTTGCCCTCGTCTACAGCTCTAGTGACTGCTTCAAAGAAGTCAATCAGGTTTAGTAGACATGATCTACCTTTTACAAACCCAAACTGAGTGGGGTCCAGGGTTTGGAGGTTACCTATGTCTTTGCTTATAAGCTCCAGGCTAATTTCCACGGTCCATGGTGGCACCCCCTTTGTGGAGTGGGATAACCGTCACTGTGTGCCATTCAGTAGGCACATAGCCTGAGGTGAGGCTATGACTGAGCATGGTACTTAGGTGGGGTGCCAGTTCGTTCTGTAGTTCTTGCAGTATGCAGCCTGGGATGTTGTCTGGTCCCATGCATGCTGTGTTCTAGGTTTTAGAGAGTGCGGTCTTTACTTTTTCATCCATGATTACAGGGGCTTTGCATTCTTCTGGTATTAAGATGGGCCCTTTGGAGGGTAAGAGGGGGGTAAAGTTAGCACTGAACCTATCTGTCAAGATGTTGGCAATATCGGTTGGTTCTTTATATTCAGTGCCATTGTGCTGTAGCTCAAAGCAGATCTGAGTGTTGCCATTGAGATTCTTGACATAGGAATGCTTTGTGGTTGTCTTTGGAATCAGTGGTGATTTTATTTTCATAACTGGCTTTGGAGGATTTTATGAGGGATCCCAGCTTCTTGCTGAGGCTGACCAGGGAGTTCCTCCAATCTTGGGGTTTTACTCTTTATTGCAACAGCTTCTTCCTTCTGTTGTAGAGTTTATTTATGGCAGGGGACCACCAGATTGGCTTTCTTTTTTTTGCAGGCTAGTGTCTTGGTTCTGTTGGGGGTGGCATGATCCATGCACTCGTGTATGTGCTTATACAGAGCATTTGTGTAAGATTCAGCAGTCTTACCACTATTTTCCATCTGCATGGGTGTTGTGAAGTTTGCCACTTCTGTTTTAAGAAGCATGAAGTTGGCTTTGGAGTAGTTTTTAATGGTTGTTTCTTTAATGCGGGGGGGAGGTCAGATATGAATGTCTAGGGTGATTAGCTTGTGGTCGGATCTGACCAGCAAGGAGTCGACCTCTGGCATGGAGCACCAGTTACCTATATTGGTAATGACCATATCCAGGATATTGCTGCCCCTGGTGGGGGTGTGGACAAGCTGATCCACGGCATTGGAATTTATGAATTCCAGAAAACATTGAGTGAATGAGATGGTACATGAGTAGTTTTCCCAGTTGATGGTGGGGTAGTTGAAATCAACTATAATTAAGGTATTGGGTTGTACCTTAATATTTTCCAGTACCTTAAGAAATGAAGAGTGGGAATCCTGAGGCATGGTGGGGGATCTGTAACAAGCTACAACCTGGATTGAAGTCTTGCCCAGTGTTAGCTGCACTTGAATAAGTTCAGATGCATTATGTTAAGCAACTAGCCTGGAAGTGCGGATATCCTTAATGAATATGGACATGCCTCCGCCTTTAGTGTTTTGGTCCAGGTTAGGTGGCCAAAAGGTGTGGTATGAATTATAGCCTGGTAATGCAGGGGTGCTCTCTGAAGCCTTGAACCCGGTCCCTGTCACTGCACAGATGTCGATGTTCTCCATTTTAAGGAGTGCCTCGAGTGAGTGCATTTTGAGGTTTAGGCTTCTAGCATTGAGTAGCATTACCCTAAGAGTTTGCTTGTTTGTACCCATTATGGTGGTGAATTTAGCATTTGAACCTTGCCTAAAAAAGGCACTATATGGGTGGCAAGAGCCTTAGCCAGTATCCAGAATCCCAGGGGCGACAGGTGCAGGCCATCTATGACAAAGCATCATGGTCTGTCGACCATGTCGTCCCAGGCAGACAGATACTGGATCCCCTTAGAATGACACCAGAAGCTTAGCCAATTGTTGAAGTCAATCATTTTGAACTTGTACTGTGGTATCATTCTGGGCAATGGCAGGATGCTACTCAGGGCTAGGGACATACCTGCCTGGGCTACAAGATCTGAGAGACCCTCCATGTCTCTTTTCATGTAGTCCAGGGAGGTACATCTCAGGTCATTCACACCAACATGGACAATGACAGAGTTGTATTTGTACTTGGTGTGGAGTGACCTGAGTGTGCTTGTTATGTGATGGATCCTGGCACCCAACAGGCAGCTAACAGTAACTTTCTCCTTGTTTAGCCTGCTGACTGGGACATCAGTGCACCTGACTATAGACTCACCTCTGACTAGTGTGTTGGGTATGTTGTTTTGCCTTATGTGCTGAGATTGAGTGGCACACTGACTTTGTGGGCTATGTGTCATTTGGGTAGTGTTGGGGGGTAGTGGTTGACTGCATTTCAGCTTGGGAGATTTCTGTTGCTTGGGCAGATTTTTATTGAGAGCCTCCATGAATGTGGATGTGTGCTTTGTGTTTCTATGTGTGGGTTTTGGTAGTGTGGGTTTTTAAGGACTATTTGTTGAGTATGTGCAGTTGTTAACCTTCTCCTCTTGACTGTCTAGTCCAGTCTTGGCTGGAAAGAACTTGGCTTCCAGTTTGGCTATATAAGTGCATCTCTCACAGGTTGTAGTGTTGGGTGGTAGGAGGAGAGGGTTGTCAGTGTAAATGAGGCAATTGCTACATTGCACCAAGATGCCCAGATTCATCAGGTGGACAGGAGAAAAAAACAGGAGCTGACCCATGGACATGCCTGGATAGGTGCTTATTAATTTAAGTACTAAGAACTGTTTTCCTCTTGACAAGAGAGGAAAGTCGAGTTCTGTAGTATGTTGTAGTTTATTTAGTGCTTACAACAAGTTCTGAGCAAGTGCTGAGCACAAGGAAACAGTTTTGAGTGCTGAAACTAAAAAAAACTGGCTAGTTCTAGCTAAAACTAGCTAGTTTTAGTACCAATCCCAAGAAGTGGAGCATGCCATGGCCTGTTTGGTGATCCACAGTCTTGTCCCAGATGATGCAAGGGTCTGCAGGCTTGTAGCCTTTTTCTGGTAGATGCCTTGAATAGCAACCAGACCAATCAGATATGTTAAGTACAGACCCTCACTCTCCAACCAGAAAGAGTCAGGAATCAATGCATTCTGCTCCTACTCTCACCAGGATCAGAATATAAGCACATATTCTAAGCTGTCATCTATAAAGAAGTTATTAAGCTTTCTGGTGATCAGCAGTCTCCAGGAAATAATGTAACTGCATTCCTTCTCTCACCAGGAGAAAACAGAAGCACTAATCCCAAGATGACTACTGAGAGGCAGAAAGTGGGCTCTACAATAACTGGTGGTCTTGCAATAGATGCTGAAAGATAAGACGAAAAAATGGTTTATCCTAAAGACTGCAGTGTGCACTAGAGGAGTTATATGTGAAAGTAGGTAACTTAAGTTTTACATGTCTAAAAGTAAAGTTTTAGTGGAGAGTCACTATTTTTAAAACAGCAAGATAGATTGAAAAGGGGTGGTCACTTTTGTATTCTGGTACTATGGAATACAGTAGGATGGCCAATAAATTTAAATAGTTGAAGGGGAGTGATTTCACAAAATGATAATTTTGTGCTTACTCACACAAGCCAGTAAAAGCAGAGAAGAAATGAGATATATGGTCAAATTAACATAAGGGGCAAGCAACTAGAAAGACAGTGGTGTTTGCAAGCACAACAGTAACCAGGTTGGAGTGTGGGAAAAATTTCTGTCTGACTCACAAGAGACTGACTGTGGTCTCTTTTCAAGTTTTAGTATGCAGTTAAAAGCAGAATACAAGTAAAACACACTGTAAAGAAAACAAATCACAGTATACAAAATAGAAAAAGGCAATAAAGTAATACAAAACAAAACAAATAAAAAGCAAACTAACATTTCCCTCACAGCAAACTGTAATAGAATCTGGGTGAGCCTTTCCAGTAAAGCTCTGAAATGTTTTATTTTACCCCTTAAATAGAAGGTTTAGTTCCTAGCTACATCCCCTCAGTTCACAGATGAGTAACCTTAGCTGACCTGTTGTAACTTATGTGTGACTCCTTAATTGACCTCTTCTAATTTCTGTCTGACTAACAAAAGACAGGCTGTGGTTTCTTTTCAAGTCTTAGTATACAATTAAAAGCAGAATACAAGTAAAACACAGTGTAAAGAAAACAAATCACAGTATACAAAATACAAAAAGACAATAAAGTAATACAAAACACAACAAATAAAAAGCAAACTAACCTTTCCCTCACAGCAAACTGTAGCAGAATCTGGGTGAGCCTTTGCAGTAAAGCTCTAAAATGTTTTATTTTACCCCTTAAATAGAGGGTTTAGTTCCTAGCTCTGCCCCCTCAGTTCACAGATGATTAACCATAGCTGACCTGTTGCAACTTATGTGTGACTCCTTAATTGACCTCTTCTAATTTCTGTCTGACTCACAAGAGACAAGCTGTGGTCTCTTTCCAAGTCTTAGTATGCAGTTAAAATCAGAATACAAGTAAAATACAGTGTAAAGAAAACAAGTCACAGTATACAAAATAGAAAAAGGCAATAAAGTAATACAAAACACAACAAATAAAAAACAAACAAACCTTTCCCTTCTTTAGGTAGTACAACCACCATAGCTTTTTACAGGATGTTGGTGCCTCCCCTCATTTTAAGATATAAACAAAACCTTCCAAATCTTTATCACTTTTTCCCTCCTAACTTCCAAACTTACACTGGAATTCCATCTATTCATGGAGACTTTCCTGTAGATTGGTTATACCTCACCATTTTTATCTCATCTCCTCCTCCTACCTTAACTGTTAGTTGTTGAGCCTCATCTACCTCTATTGGCATGTTTAAGTCTTCTGTAAATATTTCCATTTGTGTTTTTCTTGATTTCCCCACTTCTCTGCTTTATACAATTTTTCATAAACTTTCCAAAATACATCTACAGAATCTCTGTTTATTTTTCTCATTATAGGGTCCCTAAATTTGGCAACATCCCTTTTTACTTTCTGTTGTCTAAGTCATTCTGCCAAATGTTTTTGTGCTCTGGAGTTATTATGAAAAAAAAGGTTGCTTAATAGCTATCTTTCTAAACTCATGCATATTATTCAGGTACTCCCTTATTTTCTATTAAATATTCTGCAGTTGTACCTTCTCTTATCTTATGTGATTCCTCTTATTTTGTAATACTTTAACGTTTGTCAGCTCCTCTAAATAATTCTTATTACTTCTTAACCAGATGTTCTTTTCTTTTACCATATTTATAGACACCATTTTCATTTTATCCCACTCACTAGCTATAATTTTGGAGTACTTTCTATCTTCCCTAATAACTCCCGTATAATTTCCACTATCCATTCCTTAAATTCCTCTCACTTTAACAGGTAGGCGGGAAAGTGTCAGTGTCTCATCTTTACTTAATTTCCCTGGATTTTTATGTTAGTAATTATTGGCACATGATCTGAAATAGTTATTGGATATGTATCCCCACTCTGAATTAAATGGACATGTTCCTGTGAAATATAATTTCTATTAAGTCTTGCCAATTTATTGTACCTAGGGGAGTAATATGTAAATTCTCTCTGAGTTCCTGCTACTGAATTCACATTTTTCATACCAAATACTTTCTTAAATTTCTTCAGACATTTATCCTCTTTTGTTATATTTTCCCTTCCAGCCCACCAATACATCCTC
Organism: Protopterus annectens; assembly: GCF_019279795.1. Lineage (NCBI taxonomy): Eukaryota > Metazoa > Chordata > Ceratodontiformes > Protopteridae > Protopterus > Protopterus annectens. The sequence continues at coordinate 282,656,952 of NC_056742.1, read as the reverse complement.
ATTGTTGCAATTCAAATTCCAGTCTGCACCTATAATTAATATTCCCTGCTAAAACTGATTATTTCTCTCCAAATTTTTAAGCTCCAAAATAGCAGTTTTAGATGGAATATAAATACATGCCAGTGTAATCCTCCTCCCTTGCCAGTAGCGCCTTACCACTGCAAATCTACCATTATTATCTTATTTTCTCTTCTATCACTACTGGTGCTCATCTAGCAATTAATATAAGTACCCCAATTTTCCTTTGTCCCTGATATTCTGTAGAATATTCATCATGAAATCCTTTCTTTATCAGATTCACATGCTTGCTTCTTTCCAAATGTATCTCCTGTAGCATTGCTATTTGTACTCCACATTTCTTAATATAATTAAGTATTCTTTCATTTTTGTCTACACCTGTGAGACCATTCACATTCCAAGATAGTATGGAAAATATCGCCATTATAAAAAGTCAGTATTCACACCTATTATATATGGCAGATTTTTTAATTTCTAATTCCAGCTTTTGTTATACATGTACCCATTAATGTTTGGTAGGCTAATCTTTATATAATTTTCTTATCATCAACATTGGAACCTATATAACATTCTACAAGAGATTTTGTTTTAACAAAAACCCTCAAACAAAATAAAACACATGCAGAACACCCCAACAATCCATCAACTTAATACAAACACACATAACTATCTGCATCACTCCTAATAGGAACAACTGTGCCAAATAGACAGCTGGTAACACAAGCCCCAGTTAACCTGACATTGAGGTTATCCATGCTAATATGCATGTTATTGTCTATGCTTCTACTTACACTAATTGGTGTCTGTTCTTTTTTTATCTTTATTCCTGCACTCAATGATGTAAAAACAACCTGCACACTTTTAGAAATCATTAACTTTTACCCTTGAAGAAACCAATATTCTGACTTATTTGTTCTGTTAACTACTGAGAATTATTGTCAATTAATGTAAGACATTAAAGTTTCGTACTTTTTTTTTTTTGAAACAAGAAACATTTTTATTAAATTATAACTTATGGCATAGGTATGTTTATAGAAATGAAAACAAACTCTGTGGATATTTCAGTTGCTAACATTATACATCACTTATAATCCTCTACACAGTCATTGTCAGTCCAACATTACATACATTGTTTAATCACTGCCTTCTCATAAACCTCACTCCTCCTCCAAACCATTATTCTGCATGTATTGTTCCCACAATTCCCATTGTTTCTATGTAATTTGCCCCTACTCTTTTCTACAGATCCTACCTGCGGTTCATTTATCTCTGCTACTATATTCACTACTTCTAGTGCTGTTGGCTTAGGTTTGGTTTCCATTTTCTAGTAATTGCTTTTTTGGCAGTCACCAGAATTAAACTCAGCAAGGTTTAGGCAATTCTGATTCTGTATCACAGCTTAAAAAATAATTTCATTAGTTACACCAATTTGCTCACCAGTATTTCTCACAGGGTAGTCTGCATGGAATTTAAAGACTGACAACTCTTTACACTGTCAAAAAATATGTTACATCAAAAAATATGTTCCCAATTAACTCTTTTGTCCCCATCATATCTCCAACATTTGCAATCTATTTGAGGACAAATACTATTGAGTCTGCTTGGGGTATAAAAATACCTATGCAAACACTTCTAAGCAAAGATCCTAAATCTTCTAGACTTTGTTGCATATTTGGGAGCCATACATTTATCCTCCCATTGTTTCTTTGTGAATTGCTTATCCAATCACTCTTACTAATCCTTTCTAACTTCTTCTGATTGAGTCCTATAGTTGTCATGCAATATTTTATATACCCTACTAATTATCCCTTTTTTAACAGCAGCTTCTGCTCTAGATTCCACTAAAAAATTCTACCAGTACTGGTCTTTTACTTAGGATTCCCCTATTCCTTTCTCTTTGCCTATATTCTGATATCAACCTTTGATATGGAAAGCAGTCTCTAGTTTGCAGTCCAAATTAATTCCTAGCCTCTTCCCATTTTATTACCTTTCCCTCACTAATTGTACCTTGCTCCCTTTGCCTGTTTTCTCCAGTAAATTCCAGCCCCTTTTACATATTCTCTGAACCCCTAATTGCTTTCATCCCCATCATCCAAATCTCCTTTCTCCATTTCCCTATTGGCTTAGTTCTTAGAATAATTTCTGCTACTTTATGAATATAATATTCTATGTGGTTGCTGTTATTTTCCTTAAGGATCTGCATCCAAAATCCAAGTCTCACCTTATTTATTGACCTTCACCTCTGTTTCATCATAATCCCTTTCCACTTTGAGTTAGAGCTTTCTCCTTGTGCTATGCATAGGAGCCTTAACTCTGTAGATCTGAAATGGTGGAAAGTGCCACTGTCTCATTTTTATTTCATTACCCTGCATTTTCATTTTATTAATTTTGGCACACAATCTGAAATAGTTATTGGATGCATATCAAAACTTTCAATTAAATGAACATGTTCCTGTAAAATATCATTTCTGTCTAGCCTAGTCCAGTTTTTGTTCCTTGGTTAATAATAAGTATAACAGCTTTTTAAATGTCTAGTTTCAGCTTTTCTGTTAGATGCATACACTAATGTTTGACAAGTTGTTTCTTGTCATACTAATTTGAACCTATGTCACAGCTTACAAGACTTTTTGTTTTAAAGAAAATCCTCAAATAAAAAGAAACACACCCCAGGACAACCCACAACCCATCAACTTAAACATACAAAACTATGTACATCTTCAAATAATGAAGTTTAACCCTCCTAATAGGAACAATTGTCCCAGATTGACAGCTACACTCACAGGCTTGAATTGACCTTTAATGATGGTTATCCACTCTAAGGCACTTCTACTTAGACTAAGTGCGGTCTGTTTTGTCTTATCTTGATTCCTCTCCCAGATGTAGAAATCAACTTGAATGCTTTCAGAAAAGATTTTCTTTCAGAAATTGAAAGAAAAGTGTATTCTGCTTGTATTGCCCTAATCCGCTTGTCTCCATAGAAACATGAGAACCGTATATACAGTTCCTTCGGCTACAAGCTTCTTATGTTGTATGGTGTCCATTTATTTGCTAGAGGAAAACATTTAATTAGATTCAATGTGGTTTTATTTACCTGCTTCCCTTAAAATTTGTTATTTGATCAAGTCAAAAGCCTTAATCCAGTAATTCTCCTAAGCAAAAGTAAGAAAAAGCATATAAAATTCTATTATATCATGCTCTTTTGTCCAGGCTTTCTTTTCTTTTTTGCATTGCAGTGCCTACATTTCTTAAAACTGAACAAGAAGAAAGAAGAAAGAAAAATGGGCACCTGTATACTTTAGTACACTATTACACACAAAAAAATAACTGAAAAAGTTTTATTTTATAGCATGCATTATATATTACATTTTGTTAAAATACTATTAAGTACAAATAGTGTTTTCCTTACAGTTGCCACTTTCTTTCCTCTTTCCTCTCTCCTTAATGTTTTCCAAACATTAATGACATGAAGTTGGTCATATGCCTTGGAGACCCCTACAAGTTTAACAAAGTCAAAAAAGTCCAATATTTCCAGGTTTTCTTCTTCTGCCATATTTCACAAGTGTGACTGATGGTTTGTAATCCTGAATTTATTCATAAATTTCTGAGTTGCTGGTTTACTCCCTGTGATTCTCCATCTCCCAAATCCAGTCTCTGGTTTATTACAAATGTACTCTTGATTCTTCTAGTCAACTATTTTCTGTTGCTCAAGTATTTTCCTTTGGAACATTGGAAACGTTTTCACTGGCATAGTCTCTCTATGAGCTTTATTATCAGGAAAATACGAAGCAGAATCTCCTTCTGTTTTATATGCTTTTTGTTGGACAAACTTTTGTATTCCTCCTTAGAATGTTCTGCATCAAAAATTATTTACTTTTACCCTTGAAGAAACCAATATTCTGACTTATTTGTTCTGTTAACTACTGAGAATTATTGTCAATTAATGTAAGACATTAAAGTTTCGTACTTTTTTTTTTTTAAACAAGAAACATTTTTATTAAATTATAACTTATGGCATAGGTATGTTTATAGAAATGAAAACAAACTCTATTGATATTTCAGTTGCTAACATTATACATCACTTATAATCCTCTACACAGTCATTGTCAGTCCAACATTACATACATTGTTTAATCACTGCCTTCTCATAAACCTCACTCCTCCTCCAAACCATTATTCTGCATGTATTGTTCCCACAATTCCCATTGTTTCTATGTAATTTGCCCCTACCCTTTTCTACAGATCCTACATGCGGTTCATTTATCTCTGCTACTATATTCACTACTTCTAGTGCTGTTGGTTTAGGTTTGGTTTCCATTTTCTAGTAATTGCTTTTTTGGCAGTCACCAGAATTAAACTCAGCAAGGTTTAGGCAATTCTGATTCTGTATCACAGCTTAAAAAAATAATTTCATTAGTTACACCAATTTGCTCACCAGTATTTCTCACAGGGCAGTCTGCATGGAATTTAAAGACTGACAACTCTTTACACTGTCAAAAAATATGTTACATCAAAAAATATGTTCCCAATTAACTCTTTTGTCCCCATCATATCTCCAACATTTGCAATCTATTTGAGGACAAATACTATTGAGTCTGCTTGGGGTATAAAAATACCTATGCAAACACTTCTAAGCAAAGATCCTAAATCTTCTAGACTTTGTTGCATATTTGGGAGCCATACATTTATCCTCCCATTGTTTCTTTGTGAATTGCTTATCCAATCCCTCTTACTAATCCTTTCTAACTTCTTCTGATTGAGTCCTATAGTTGTCATGCAATATTTTATATACCCTACTAATTATCCCTTTTTTAACAGCAGCTTCTGCTCTAGATTCCACTAAAAAATTCTACCAGTACTGGTCTTTTACTTAGGATTCCCCTATTCCTTTCTCTTTGCCTATATTCTGATATCAACCTTTGATATGGAAAGCAGTCTCTAGTTTGCAGTCCAAATTAATTCCTAGCCTTGTCCCATTTTATTACCTTTCCCTCACTAATTGTACCTTGCTCCCTTTGCCTGTTTTCTCCAGTAAATTCCAGCCCCTTTTACATATTCTCTGAACCCCTAATTGCTTTCATCCCCATCATCCAAATCTCCTTTCTCCATTTCTCTATTGGCTTAGTTCTTAGAATAATTTCTGCTACTTTATGAATATAATATTCTATGTGGTTGCTGTTATTTTCCTTAAGGATCTGCATCCAAAATCCAAGTCTCACCTTATTTATTGACCTTCACCTCTGTTTCATCATAATCCCTTTCCACTTTGAATTAGAGCTTTCTCCTTGTGCTATGCATAGGAGCCTTAACTCTGTAGATCTGAAATGGTGGAAAGTGCCACTGTCTCATTTTTATTTCATTACCCTGCATTTTCATTTTATTAATTTTTGGCACACAATCTGAAATAGTTATTGGATGCATATCAAAACTTTCAATTAAATGAACATGTTCCTGTAAAATATCATTTCTGTCTAGCCTAGTCCAGTTTTTGTTCCTTGGTTAATAATAAGTATAACAGCTTTTTAAATGTCTAGTTTCAGCTTTTCTGTTAGATGCATACACTAATGTTTGACAAGTTGTTTCTTGTCATACTAATTTGAACCTATGTCACAGCTTACAAGACTTTTTGTTTTAAAGAAAATCCTCAAATAAAAAAGAAACACACCCCAGGACAACCCACAACCCATCAACTTAAACATACAAAACTATGTACATCTTCAAATAATGAAGTTTAACCCTCCTAATAGGAACAATTGTCCCAGATTGACAGCTACACTCACAGGCTTGAATTGACCTTTAATGATGGTTATCCACTCTAAGGCACTTCTACTTAGACTAAGTGCGGTCTGTTTTTGTCTTATCTTGATTCCTCTCCCAGATGTAGAAATCAACTTGAATGCTTTCAGAAAAGATTTTCTTTCAGAAATTGAAAGAAAAGTGTATTCTGCTTGTATTGCCCTAATCCGCTTGTCTCCATAGAAACATGAGAACCGTATATACAGTTCCTTCGGCTACAAGCTTCTTATGTTGTATGGTGTCCATTTATTTGCTAGAGGAAAACATTTAATTAGATTCAATGTGGTTTTATTTACCTGCTTCCCCTTAAAATTTGTTATTTGATCAAGTCAAAAGCCTTAATCCAGTAATTCTCCTAAGCAAAAGTAAGAAAAAGCATATAAAATTCTATTATATCATGCTCTTTTGTCCAGGCTTTCTTTTCTTTTTTGCATTGCAGTGCCTACATTTCTTAAAACTGAACAAGAAGAAAGAAGAAAGAAAAATGGGCACCTGTATACTTTAGTACACTATTACACACAAAAAAATAACTGAAAAAGTTTTATTTTATAGCATGCATTATATATTACATTTTGTTAAAATACTATTAAGTACAAATAGTGTTTTCCTTACAGTTGCCACTTTCTTTCCTCTTTCCTCTCTCCTTAATGTTTTCCAAACATTAATGACATGAAGTTGGTCATATGCCTTGGAGACCCCTACAAGTTTAACAAAGTCAAAAAAGTCCAATATTTCCAGGTTTTCTTCTTCTGCCATATTTCACAAGTGTGACTGATGGTTTGTAATCCTGAATTTATTCATAAATTTCTGAGTTGCTGGTTTACTCCCTGTGATTCTCCATCTCCCAAATCCAGTCTCTGGTTTATTACAAATGTACTCTTGATTCTTCTAGTCAACTATTTTCTGTTGCTCAAGTATTTTCCTTTGGAACATTGGAAACGTTTTCACTGGCATAGTCTCTCTATGAGCTTTATTATCAGGAAAATACGAAGCAGAATCTCCTTCTGTTTTATATGCTTTTTGTTGGACAAACTTTTGTATTCCTCCTTAGAATGTTCTGCATCAAAAAAATTATTTACTTTTACCCTTGAAGAAACCAATATTCTGACTTATTTGTTCTGTTAACTACTGAGAATTATTGTCAATTAATGTAAGACATTAAAGTTTCGTACTTTTTTTTTTTAAACAAGAAACATTTTTATTAAATTATAACTTATGGCATAGGTATGTTTATAGAAATGAAAACAAACTCTATTGATATTTCAGTTGCTAACATTATACATCACTTATAATCCTCTACACAGTCATTGTCAGTCCAACATTACATACATTGTTTAATCACTGCCTTCTCATAAACCTCACTCCTCCTCCAAACCATTATTCTGCATGTATTGTTCCCACAATTCCCATTGTTTCTATGTAATTTGCCCCTACCCTTTTCTACAGATCCTACCTGCGGTTCATTTATCTCTGCTACTATATTCACTACTTCTAGTGCTGTTGGTTTAGGTTTGGTTTCCATTTTCTAGTAATTGCTTTTTTGGCAGTCACCAGAATTAAACTCAGCAAGGTTTAGGCAATTCTGATTCTGTATCACAGCTTAAAAAAATAATTTCATTAGTTACACCAATTTGCTCACCAGTATTTCTCACAGGGCAGTCTGCATGGAATTTAAAGACTGACAACTCTTTACACTGTCAAAAATATGTTACATCAAAAATATGTTCCCAATTAACTCTTTTGTCCCCATCATATCTCCAACATTTGCAATCTATTTGAGGACAAATACTATTGAGTCTGCTTGGGGTATAAAAATACCTATGCAAACACTTCTAAGCAAAGATCCTAAATCTTCTAGACTTTGTTGCATATTTGGGAGCCATACATTTATCCTCCCATTGTTTCTTTGTGAATTGCTTATCCAATCCCTCTTACTAATCCTTTCTAACTTCTTCTGATTGAGTCCTATAGTTGTCATGCAATATTTTATATACCCTACTAATTATCCCTTTTTTAACAGCAGCTTCTGCTCTAGATTCCACTAAAAAATTCTACCAGTACTGGTCTTTTACTTAGGATTCCCCTATTCCTTTCTCTTTGCCTATATTCTGATATCAACCTTTGATATGGAAAGCAGTCTCTAGTTTGCAGTCCAAATTAATTCCTAGCCTCTTCCCATTTTATTACCTTTCCCTCACTAATTGTACCTTGCTCCCTTTGCCTGTTTTCTCCAGTAAATTCTAGCCCCTTTTACATATTCTCTGAACCCCTAATTGCTTTCATCCCCATCATCCAAATCTCCTTTCTCCATTTCCCTATTGGCTTAGTTCTTAGAATAATTTCTGCTACTTTATGAATATAATATTCTATGGGGTTGCTGTTATTTTCCTTAAGGATCTGCATCCAAAATCCAAGTCTCACCTTATTTATTGACCTTCACCTCTGTTTCATCATAATCCCTTTCCACTTTGAATTAGAGCTTTCTCCTTGTGCTATGCATAGGAGCCTTAACTCTGTAGATCTGAAATGGTGGAAAGTGCCACTGTCTCATTTTTATTTCATTACCCTGCATTTTCATTTTATTCATTTTTGGCACACAATCTGAAATAGTTATTGGATGCATATTAAAACTTTCAATTAAATGAACATGTTCATGTAAAATATCATTTCTGTCTAGCCTAGTCCAGTTTTTGTTCCTTGGTTAATAATAAGTATAACAGCTTTTTAAATGTCTAGTTTCAGCTTTTCTGTTAGATGCATACACTAATGTTTGACAAGTTGTTTCTTGTCATACTAATTTGAACCTATGTCACAGCTTACAAGACTTTTTGTTTTAAAGAAAATCCTCAAATAAAAAAGAAACACACCCCAGGACAACCCACAACCCATCAACTTAAATATACAAAACTATGTACATCTTCAAATAATGAAGTTTAACCCTCCTAATAGGAACAATTATCCCAGATTGACAGCTACACTCACAGGCTTGAATTGACCTTTAATGATGGTTATCCACTCTAAGGCACTTCTACTTAGACTAAGTGCGGTCTGTTTTTGTCTTATCTTGATTCCTCTCCCAGATGTAGAAATCAACTTGAATGCTTTCAGAAAAGATTTTCTTTCAGAAATTGAAAGAAAAGTGTATTCTGCTTGTATTGCCCTAATCCGCTTGTCTCCATAGAAACATGAGAACCGTATATACAGTTCCTTCAGCTACAAGCTTCTTATGTTGTATGGTGTCCATTTATTTGCTAGAGGAAAACATTTAATTAGATTCAATGTGGTTTTATTTACCTGCTTCCCCTTAAAATTTGTTATTTGATCAAGTCAAAAGCCTTAATCCAGTAATTCTCCTAAGCAAAAGTAAGAAAAAGCATATAAAATTCTATTATATCATGCTCTTTTGTCCAGGCTTTCTTTTCTTTTTTGCATTGCAGTGCCTACATTTCTTAAAACTGAACAAGAAGAAAGAAGAAAGAAAAATGGGCACCTGTATACTTTAGTACACTATTACACACAAAAAAATAACTGAAAAAGTTTTATTTTATAGCATGCATTATATATTACATTTTGTTAAAATACTAAGAACAAATAGTGTTTTCCTTACAGTTGCCACTTTCTTTCCTCTTTCCTCTCTCCTTAATGTTTTCCAAACATTAATGACATGAAGTTGGTCATATGCCTTGGAGACTCCTACAAGTTTAACAAAGTCAAAAAAGTCCAATATTTCCAGGTTTTCTTCTTCTGCCATATTTCACAAGTGTGACTGATGGTTTGTAATCCTGAATTTATTCATAAATTTCTGAGTTGCTGGTTTACTTCCTGTGAGTCTCCATCTCCCAAATCCAGTCTCTGGTTTATTACAAATGTACTCTTGATTCTTCTAGTCAACTATTTTCTGTTGCTCAAGTATTTTCCTTTGGAACATTGGAAAAGTTTTCACTGGCATAGTCTCTCTATGAGCTTTATTATCAGAAAAATAAGAAGCAGAATCTCCTTCTGTTTTATATGCTTTTTGTTGGACAAACTTTTGTATTTCTCCTTAGCATGTTCTGCATCAAAAAAATTATTTTGACCCTCCAAGACAAACAAATATTCTGAAGACAGCTGCATAAAGCAGCTTGAATATAACACCTGCTTCTCGACATTCCCTGATTGCTAAAATAAATGTATTCCTCTTCTATCTGGCTTACAATGAACAATCATTTCTCACAGCAGGTTATTAGGCTATTGACCAGAGGGCCATTTTAAGCCTAGCTTATTATACCTATTATATTTCAAGAGAAAAAGTCTATTCAATGCCTAAGATTATTATTAGTAATGACTGCCCATGTCCAAGAGGGATGTGGGAGCTATTCCCAGCAGGAATTTGCATTTTCCCATCCATTCATCCAGGCTCCTTTTGAATAGAGTCATAGAGGTGCCATGCTTAACATGAATTGATAGCCTATTCCAGAGAAGTGGCAACCTCTTTGAGATTAATTTGTCTCTCCAACATGTCCTATTCAAATTACAGGCCAGATCTGGGTTGCTGTACCAGGTTATTCTAGTCCCATTTGACTTACAGATGTGCAGAAACTTCATCAGGTTGGAGTCAGAGAGCACTCTGTAAGCCAGGCACAAGTCTTCCCTAAGCAGTCCATATGCTACTGAGTACAGTGACAAAGACTTCAGTCTATCCTTGTAAGGCATGTGCTGAAGACCCTTGATCTTCTTAGTTAAAAATCTCTGGAGTCTCTACAGTTGCTGCAGGTGCCTGGCGCGGTAGATGCCAAAGGGAGCATTATACTCAATTACAAGCCTGATAAGGAATGAGAATAGAAGGGTTATAATCTCTTTTGTTCTTCAAGCTATAGCTTTGCTAATCAAATGTGCAACGTAGAATGCCTTTCTTACTATTGTGGACACATGGTTGTCAAAGTTTAGGACACAGTCTACTTGTGTTCCCATATCCCTCACTACAACATTCATACTTAAGGCATTGCTGTTTATTTCATAGTTAGTTGGAACAATGCTTTTACCGAAGGGGATAAGGATGCATTTTTTTTTGCATTTAGTTTGAGTCCATGGCTTTGGCATCAATCGTTGGTCTGTGTAAGCCCCTTTTGGAGTAGACTGACATCATTTGGGGAGTCAACGATCACACCAAGTTTGCAGTTGTCAGCAAACTTGGTCAGCCACAGCCCTTTTGTTTTGGTCTGAACTTCCAAGAAGTAAATACCAAATGAAAAGGGGACCCAGTACTGATCCTTGTGGAACCTCACTGGTGACTGGCCTTAGTGACTGTTTTGAAAAAGTCGACCAAGTTCAGGAGGCAGGATCTGCCCTTTACAAAGCCAAATTGGGTAGGATCCAGTGTCTGTAGGTCCCCAATGTCTTTATTTATGAGTTCCATTATGATCCTCTCCATAGCTTTGCAGACAAGGCTCGTCAAGCTTATGGGGCAGCAATTTCCAGGGTCCGTAGAAGCACCGCCTTTGTGGAGTGGGACCACAGTTGCCGTACGCCATTCTTTGGGTACATATCCTATAGTAAGATTAAACAGCAGCCTTATGTGTGGGTTTAGTTCCTCATTGAGTTCGTGTAGCACACAGCCGGGGACACCGTCCGGTCCCATTGATGCTGTGTTTTTTGCTTTAGAGAGAGCAGCTCTCACCTGGGCATCTGAGATGTTTGGGAGGCTAGACTCTGGTGGGATAGATATTTCTCCTTTTGTGGGGGAGGGAGGGGAGAAATTTGCACTGAACCTGTCTGCCAGTATGTTGGCAATGTCTGTGGGTTCAGTGATTTTTTTATAGTTTTGGACTAATTCTGAGCATATCTGGGAGTTTCCACCCAGGTTTCTAACATAGCTAAAGAAGGCTTTATGATTGTCTTTTGTGTCATTAGCGATTTTTCTCTCAAAGTTGGCCTTGGATGATTTTATGAGTGATCGTAGTTTTTTGCTAGTATTGATCAGAGATGCCTTCCCTTTTAGGGATTTTGCTCTGTCATGTAGTAGCTGTCTCCTCTTGTTGTAGAGTTTGTTTATGGCTGGGGTCCACCAGACTGGGCGCCTGCCTTTGGTGGAAAGGGTCTTGATTTTATTAGGGATTGCTTGATCCATACATTCCTGGAGGTGCTCGTAGAAGGCATTTGTAAGGGTTTCAGCAGCGTGGGTTGTGGTTTCCACTGGCTCGGGGGCCTTGAAGGATACCACTCCAGTCTTAAGAAGTGTGAAGTTTGCTTTTGAGAAGTTCTTCACTGTGGTCATTTTTGCTGGGGTGGGGGCAGGATGTGGATCTCCAGTGAGATTAATTTATGGTCTGATCTCACCAATGAGGGATATACTTCCGGTGTGGAGCATTTTGTCCCCATGTTTGTGATGATCAGGTCTAGTATATTTTCTCCTCTTGTGGGAATGGTGACTAGTTGTTCCATAGCATTTGAGTTTATGAACTCAAGGAACCTTTGGGCTAGGGTGTTGGGGCTTGAGTAATGTTCCCAGTCTATGTTTGGGTAGTTGAAGTCACCCAATATGATGGTGTTTGGAGAGACATTCACACTCTCCAGTGTCTTCAGGAAGACTGTGTGGGTTTTCTGAGTTTGAGAAGGTGGTCTGTAGCATGTTACAAACTGTAGGGCAGTTTTACCTATGGTTAATTGCACCTGGATGGTCTCCGATGCTTCGTGCATTGCCACTAACCTGGAGGTGTGGGTATCCATTATGAATATGGATACTCCCCCTCCTTTTGTGGTTCGGTCCGGATTTTGGGGCCGGAACGCATAATATGAGGTATAACCTGATAGTGCTGGGGTGCTCTCAGGAGCCTTGAACCAGGTTTCAGTCACAGCACAGACATCGATGTTCTCCATACTGAGGAGGGCTTCAAGGGCATGCATCTTGAGGTTTAGACTTCTGGCATTGAGCAGTATTACCCTTAGTTTTTCTCCATTTTTGCTTTCTTGGGCAGTAGGTTTATCATTTGAGCCTTGCCTAAAAAAGGCACTATGGGGGTGGCAAGAGCCTTTGCCAATATCCGGAAGCCCAGGGGTGACAGGTGCAAGCCGTCCCTTGTGAAGCAGCGTGGCTTGTCAAGCATGTCATCCCAGGCAGACAGACATTGGATCCCCTTAGAATGACACCAGTAATTAAGCCAATTATTAAAGCTGATCATTTTGTCTCTGTATTGTGGCATCATTCTTGGTGATGTTTATTTAGGCTTAGGAGGGTACTTTTTCAGTGCTGGGACCTCCCTTTTTTATTCTTAGACAAGAGCTTCTTATGCTTGTGTTATAGTTTATTTATGAGAGATATCCACCAGGGTGGTTTGTTTTTTCTTGAGACTCTTGCTTTGGTCCTATCCGGCACAGCCGAGTCTAAACATTTGTATAAGTGTTGGTACAGGGCATCAAAGTATACTTAGTATAGTTGCCAAGACCATCTGTGGGGCCTGGGGCTTGGAAATCATTTATGCCAACCCCTAGGAGGGTATAGTCAGCTTTGGTGAAGTTTTCAATCTGATGGGTTCTGGAGTTATTGCTACTTCAAAACTGACTGACTCATGATCAGATTTCACTAATGACAGTCCTACACTTATGGTAGCGCAACAGTCTCTCATATTGGTGAGAACCAGATCAAGTATATTTGAGTCCCTTGTAGGATTTTCTACAATTTGTTCCAGAGCATTTGAGTTAACAAAGTCAAGGAACTTTTGTGCAAGTAAATTGTGGCTTGTATAGGTTCACCATTTGATGGTAGGATAGTTAAAATCCTCCATAACAAGAGTGTTAAGTTGCATTTTGATTGACTGAAGTAAAGCCAAATAAGCTGCATGAGCATCTTGGTTCATGGAGGGGGACCAGTAACAAGTAGGCTTGCCAACCCTTTTTTCCAGACTATCCAGAAATCAAGTCGATTCACCGGTAGTCTGGAAAACACTGTACAAACTCCAGTATTTTGTTTCAAAAAAGGAAACAGCTTATTGGAGTTTGTTAAAATGGCTGATTTACTATGCTTTTTCACAGAAAAGCATACTAAATTGTCCGAAAGTAGACATTGGGAATGGAAAAAGAAGGTGTTCCCTGGCAGGTGAATCCATTGTGACATCACAAAATGGGTGGGATGTGGGTGTGCGAGAGGGTGAGAATGGGCAGGATTACAGGTGATGCGAAGAGGTGTGGCCTGACTCTGGTTTTAGCCACAATGAAAGGTGGCAACCCTAGTAACAAGCAATGACTTTAATTGGTGTCTTACCCACAGTAATCTGAACTTAGAGTAGTTCCATAGAGTTATCTTGTCTAACCAGTCTGGAGGAGTATTTATCTTTAATGTATTTTTATTTTATTTTAATTTTATTTAATTTGGTTCTCACAAACACTCTAATGTCTCCAACATTTAATACTTTGTCCTTCTACCACAGTTTTGTCAGAATCAATGCATTCTGCTGGTAGGAGTGTATCTTTGCTGTTAGTGGGCTCGACCGCTTTCTTATGGCTAGGTTTGGAGCATACGCATGATGTGCCCTTAAAATTAACAACTCCTGCTGTGGAATATCAGTCCAGTTGCTTATTTGTGCATTCATAAAATTAATACAATCTTTGGTACAGCAGAAAATCTCAGGTTTTCCCTATATACTCTATCCTCTGATTTTACCATTTTTGAAACATCTCTTCGTGAACAGTCTCAGACTCAACCAGCCTTTTATTCATTTCAACCTCTGATTTTTGCAGTTTTATCAGCTCATCTGAATATCTGTTTAAAGCATTTTCCATTTCCTAGCCTTTTGTTATTTGAGTTCTGTTAATTTTTAAGTGATGTAGAGCTGTCTGGCACCTAAGGCTCTAAACTGGTATAAAAATGCTGGGTAATGAAATAAAAATAAGACACAGTGCTTCCCCACCTATCTGTTAAATAGAGAGTAATTTAAGGAATGGGTAGTGGTAATTATTTAAGAGTTATTGGGGAGAGACAGAAATTTCTTCTGAAAATATAGCTAAGGAGTGGGATAAAATTAAAGCAGAGTTTAAAAATAAAGTGGAAATAAAAAAGATATGGTTAAGAAGTAGCAAGAATCATTTAGAGGGACTGACAAAGATTAAAGTATTGCAAAATAGGGGGAATCTCACTGAACAAGAAGAGGAGCAATTGCAGAGTGCTAAACAGAGAATAAGGGACTACCTCAATAATATGCATAGGTTTAGAAGATTGCTTTTAAGCAATTGTTTTTTTTTTTTTTTATAATAACTCCAGAGCACAAAGGTTTTTAGTACAATGGCTCAGGCAACAGAAAGCAGAAAGGGTTGTTGACACACTTAGGACGCCTATAACAAGGAAAATAACCAGAGTTCATGTAGAGGTATTAGAGACATTTTGGAAACTTTATGAACATTTGTATAAAGCAAAGAAATATGGAAATCAAGGAAAACTACAATGGAAATGTTTATGAAAGAATTAAATATGCTAAGGTTAGAGGTAGATAAGTCTTAATTACTAATAAGATAGGAGAAGATCAGATAAAAATAGTGATTTATAACCAACCTTCAGGAATGTCTCCAGTAATAGATGGTATTCCTCTAGAACGTTGGAAACTGGGAGAAAAGAAAGTGATAAAGATCCGGAAGATTTTGTTAAATATTATTTTAAAATGAAGAGAAGAAACCAACATCCTGGAAGAAAGCAGTGGTGGCTGTAATACCTAAAAATGATACAGACCCATCAGATCCAGCTTCATATATGCCCATTTTGTTTCTAAACCATGATTATAAAATGTTTATCTCTATAATGGCTAAAAGAAAGGCAACAGTGATGCCAAAACTGGTAGGTCTGGATCAATGTGGCTTGTGGAGGGGAGGCAAACATTTGATAACATTAACAGAGCAATGATTAGCCAGAGTGAAGTAGAATGTAAGAAAATGCCACTGTTGTTGGTGGGTCTTGATGCAGAGAAAGCATTTGACAGAGTAAGCTGGAACTTTATGAGCAGGGAAGTAGAAGCATTTGCATTCCCCGATAAAATTATAAGGTTGATTAGGAGGATATATGAGGGATCGGAGGCAAAAATTAAAGGGGGGGGGGGTTCCTCTCTGATAAATTCTGTCTGAGTAGAGGAATCAGGCAGGGGTGTCCCCTTTCTCTTTATTATTTGTATTATATTTTGAACCACTGGCAAATAAAATAAGGGACTCAGAAATTCAAGGATATAATTGATATGGTAATCAAGAAAAGTTGGCTTTATTTGTAGATGATATTATTTTATATCTGATAAAACCAGAAAAGGAAATTCCAGTGTTGTGGAGCATTCTGAGACCATTTCAAGTCTTTTTGGAATATAAAATTAATGAAGATAAAACAAAGGCAATAGCTGTAATCTATATAGCCACACATATATTGGTTCAGCAATACCCATATTTATGGGGACATGATAAAATGAAGTACTTAGGAGTATGGAATAAAAAAGGATTCTGTTATTGCAGCAAAGGATATGTGGGAAGAGACTGAAAAACAGATAATACAAAATAGAGAAACTGGGAGCATTGTTTTATGGATATAGATAGCAAGATACAAGCACTGAAAATGTTTTTAATCCCTTTAGTTTTATACAAAGGTCAGGCATATTTTTATCAACCGGAGGATAAGTTATGCATAGCAAGTAATAAAAAAGTTGAAGAACTTTATCTGGGAGGAGAAAAGGGCAAGAGTGAAGAGGAATAAGCTGATTCTTCCAGTAGAACAAGGTGGTTTTTGGAGTTCCTGATTTGAAGGGGTATTTCAGAGCTACATAGTTAAGGCTCTTGCACATAAGACAAGCAGAAAGCTATAATTCAAAGTGGAAAGAGATGATGATGAAATGGTGAGTTGGTTAGGAAACAAGGAAAGACTGGGATTTTAGATGCAGATCCTTAAGGAGAATAATAACCATACAGAATATTATATTCATAAAGTAGCAGAAATTATTCTAAGAAGTAAGCCAACACAGGAATGGAGGCAGGAGATTCTGCTGATAGGAATGACTGCAATTAGGGGTACAGAGAACAGGCAAGAGGGGGTGTAATTTACTGGATAAAACGGGCAAATAAACTGAGGTATTAGGAGCAAATAATTAGGGAGGAAAAGGTAATAAGAATGGGAAGAGGCTAAAAATCCATTTAGACTGTAGGCTAGAGATTGCCTTCCCTATTAAGGATTGATATCAGAGTATAGGCAAAGACAAAGGAATAGGGTATCCTAAGCAAAAGACTGACACTGGTAGAGTTTTTTAGTAGAATCTAGAACAGATGCTGTTGTTAAAGGATAATTAGTACAGTATATAAAATATTGCATGATACAGGAATCAATCAGAGGATGTCTGAAAGGATTGAGAAAAGAAACTGGATGAGCAATTCACAAAGAAACAATGGGAGAATGTATGTATGGGTCACAAATATGCAACAAAGTATAGAGGATTGGGGATCTTTGCTTGGAGGTGTTTGCATAGATATTTTTATACCCCAAGCAAACTCCAAAGGTTTTTCCTCAGGTAGATTGCAAATGTCGGAGATGTGATAGGGAAGAAGGTAACTGGGAACATATTTTTGGGAGTGCAATGAGTTGTCAGTCTTTAAAAATTCCCTGTAGACTACTTTGTCAAAAATACTGTGTGAGCAAATTGGTGTAACTAAAGAAATTATATTTATAGGGAAGAAGGTAACTGGGAACATATTTTTGGGAGTGCAATGAGTTGTCAGTCTTTAAAAATTCCCTGTAGACTACTTTGTTAAAAATACTGTGTGAGCAAATTGGTGTAACTAAAGAAATTATTTTTTTGAACTGTGATACAGAATCAGAATTGTCTATTCATAGTAAGGCCTTGCTGAGTTTAATATTGGTGGCTGCCAAAAAAAAAAAAAACAATTACTAGAAGTGGAAATCAAAGTCTAAACCAACTGTACTAGAAGTAGTGAATATAGCAACAGAGATAAAAGAACTGGAAGTGGGGTATTTAGAAAAGATTAACAGCAAATTACATAGAAAACATGAGATTGTTTGAATGATACATGAATAGTAATGTTTTGAAGAATGAATGAGGTTTTTGGGAAGGCAGGCATTGAATGAGGTATGTAATGTTTGACTGACAATTACTGTATAGATTATAAGTGATTTATAACGTTTGCAACTGAAAATATTTCAATATGGCATTTTTTCATTTATACAAATATATGAATGACTGTGTCATAAATCATAATTCAATAAAGTTGTTTCCTATTTAAAAAAGCTCTGAATTGTTAATGAATTCCTTCTTGTAATCCTGTGTGTGTGTGTGTGTGTGTGTGTGTGTGTGTGTGTGTGTGTGTGTGTGTGTGTGTTTGTGTGTGTATGTATGTCATGCGGAGGGTATATGTTCTCAAGTAACCCTGATTTTTCATCATATTTTTGGTCTGTTCCTCATAAAATTTGTGGCTTTCTAGTAAAGTGTTGTTGACTGCAATCACTAAATGGCAGATGTGAGTTTCAGACTTCGCCTTTCAGTAAATGCTTGCTAATGCAAAACATATTATACCAGCAACTTTAGGTATACAAGAGAAATATTAAAATCTGATCCTAATTTTGGGTCATTGCCTTTAATTCTTGAAATAAGAAGTTGGGAGGATGCTGAGGGTTATAACCAATCTGATCTCACAGCAGCAAGCTAAAATATACTTCTAAGTCATTATTTATATATTTGTTCATTCATTTGATCGCAAGTATACACAAGAATTGTATACAGTTATACAATGGGCTATAACTGATGGTCGCTTGTGTATGTGTGTGTGTACGCATGTGTGTGCTCACATATATGTGTGTGCACGCATGTATGGAAAATGTGTATACATGTTCCTGTAGTGCAGGGTTTGATTAGCTCAGCTTTTGTCTTCTGTGTGACACTCTGATCTAGTTACTTCAGACAGTGCTAGTGAGCTATGCCTGAAAAGGAGCTCTTGCATCCAGTGGGTTGTCCCAGGCTGACAGGAAATGGGTTACACATTGTTTTTGTTTTTTTTTTTAATTCCTTTACCCTTAACATATCTACTAATTAGTGCTTCATTACATGCTTTTTGACTATGAATCCCAGTACATCCCTTGTAGTTTAATGACTTAATAGATTCAATTTCAATGAATGTCAGTTACAAGGGAGGATACGTTTATTGTTATTCATGTTGTGCCTATTTTCAAATGTGAGTTTTTTTTTTCTGTTTAGCAAATTACTGTCAGTGATTTTGCTGTAAAAACTGAAACAGAAGATTTAAATTAAATCCATTTTACTGTGCTCAATGTAAAATTAAAATTAGAGAAGAAAATAGTATTTACACTCACAGTTATGAACAGTATTCTATGGTAATTGGAGAGAGGCAGAAAAGTAATGGGACATACTGCTATGGATGGAGGCCCCAGGCTATTACCCCACCTAGGGTACCATTTAACATGATCCAGCTATGGTGACATGGTTAAGGTGAATATCACCAACCAAGCACAGAACAGTATAAGTTTGCTCACATATGATTTAAAAAAATATGCAGACATTAGGTGATGATGGGGGTTAGGAGCCTGCATAGTGCTCGGTACACATCTAGAGTAGTCAAGGAAGTAAAATAACTAGAATAACAGAATCTGAAAAAGTAATATGGCACACCAACCTTTACAAAGGTCAGTATAATCTCAACACTGGAGGCCTTTGGTCAACCATAAACTAATAAAGATGTATAAACAATTAACATAACCAATTATAAGCATATCACCCCTTTCAAACTATTCATGTGCTTTTCAAAGGGTTTCTTTCAAAATTGTTTAATCAAAACATCTTTCATTTAAATGATATGTGACATATTTCCAGTCATTTTTATTCAGCGCTTTATTTTTCGTTAGCAGCTTATAGAAGATGACATTATAATTTATCCTGTAGAATGAGATGTGCTGTTTGGATTTCTTTTTACTTTCTTTGTTTTTGATGTTTTATTTCATCTTATCTATTCATTTTAAGACCATACACTCAGAATAATGTCAGGGGATCTTGGAACATATTGGCAAAACATTTAAGTAATAAAGCAGTCAAAAATATACCAGCATTACAATTAACACTAACAACGAATATCTCACCTTCATGGGCTGCTATTGCACTCTATGTCTCCACTGAAAAAATAAGAATTCCTAATTGGCTGTAAATATACCAGTAAATCAATATTAATAGAAGATTTAAATTACCCAAACATTGCCTAGTCAAACTACTGTCTGAATAATATACAGCCGAATATTAATGCATCAATAAGAATAACATGGAACACATAGTAATCAGTCCTACTAGAGGCAATAATATTCTAGACATTTTGTCACTGATATGAGGTTTTGCTGTTTCTCCCCAGAATGTATTTCTGTTATAGTCAAACCACTACATTATTACATTTAGTCTTAGCTAAAATGTCATCTCTATTAACAACTCTAAATTTTTGAAATTTCTTAAAAGGTAATTATAATGAAATTACTGACAGAGTATATGAGTTTAAATGTGATCTATTATTTATCACTGACACAAAAATAAACATGATAGTAGATGAATTTTATCACAAAGTGAATAAAAATATAAAAGATAAATCAATTTATAAGACAGAAATGTCCTGGGAAATTCAAAAACAAACACCCTTCCTATAGCTAAAATCAACATATTTTACAACTGAAAAAAGAAGAAAAAACATAGCTATTAAGAAACACCTGTCAACAAGCACTAAATGAGGTTAAACAAACAAGCAACAGCTCTAAATAAAGTTATAACGATGTTAAAATAAACTGTGAAACATATCTAGTTACCAAATCAAATAAAACTTTCTTCAACTACAGCAGAAAAATGAAATGTAGCAATAAGGAATGATATGTATTAATATAAGACAGTGGACGATTTCCCAAGTCCAGTGATATATGAAATATGTACTACCTGAAAGATTTAGCAATAATTTTAAATATTAGAACATGAGATAATTCATCCATCTATCCATCCATCCATCCATCCATCCATCCATCCATCCATCCATCCATCCTCAACCCCTTTTTCCCATTTTATACTATTTGTAAAAAAAGCTACTTTAAAAAAATACTTCAATAAAATTAGTAATACTATCTCTGTCTGACTCAATAATATTCTATATGCAGGAAATATAATGGGTTGTTAAATTTAAAAAAAAATACCTCGAGAATACATTGTCAGAAATGTTGGGGGAGCTAATGGCTGTAATTAAGGAAATTAGTCTGTTGACCTGGGATTTAAGATATAAATTGCCTAAACAAAGTAAGACCTTATTATGTTTAATGCTATTGGCTGCTAAAAAGGCAAATACTAGAAAATGGAATCAAAATCTAAACCAGCTGTTACTGAAGTATTGAATATTGCACAAGAGATAAAAGAACTGGAGTTGGAATCTTTAAAAAAGAAGCATAACAAATTACATTGAAATAAATGGAATTTGTGGGAATAATACATACAGAATAATGTTCTGCAGGGGGAGTGATGTCTAAGAGAAGGCAGGAATTAGGATAATTGAATCACAGGATATACAAGGCAACTGGGTCTAATGGCCATTTATGCCTTGCCACTACCCACCCTTAGGCCTTTCTTCCTGTTTCAAGGAGAGACAGGCCAGTTTGGTCAGGGGTGAATTTGTGTGCACTCATCTAGTTCTCTATTCCTGTTTGAAGGATGATACTGTATCACACTGCTTAACATGTAGTGGAAGTTTATTCCAGAGGAGGAGGGAAGAACTGTTTTATAAATCTATCCCTCCAGCTAATTTTGTTAATTTGCTGATGCATATTTAGATCTCTAGTCCTTGTGTTTCTAGGACTGTTTGATTTATTGAAATATAGGTGTTTTTGGACTACTGGATTCCTAATAGCCCTAAATGCAAGATTGCTCTTAAGTAGTCTATAGGATACCGAATATAGAGACAATGCTTCCAGTCTGATCGGGTCCTTTAAGCCCTTGATCTTTTCAGTTAAGAATCTGAAATCTCTCCAGTTATTTGATATGTCTAGAGAGATACGTCTCAAAAGGAGCATCATATTTAATGACAGACCTAATTAATGCAGACTACAGTGGGGTAAGGACATTTTTAGCTCTGGATAATATAACTTCAGCAATCAGCTGTGCTAAGTAGAAGGGCTTCCTTGCCATAGTTGCAATATGATCATCAAGGTGAGGAAATAATCTAGCCATGTTCCTAAGTCTCTTATTAAATTGTTATTGTGAAGTGGGGTGTTGTCTATATTGGATACAGGAGAGAGGGATTGCGTATTGATAAATACTATAGTAGTGTACTTTTTAGCATTTAATTTGATACCATTTTTGAACACTTGCTTGTAGAGATGTCATTATTTACAAGTATAAGCTCCTATTGGGCTGCCTTTGTGTCACAGGGGTACTTAAGGATGACACCCAGTTTACAGTCATCCACAAATGAGGTTAGCTATCCATTGTTATTTGTGACTTGGAAGTTTAAGAAATAGTTGCTGTATAACAGAAGTCCCAGCACACAGCATGAGGGACACCACTGCTCACCTTTGCATTTTAGTCCATGATTGTAAAGAACAATTGACCCATTTATGTAATGTCATAGTGAATGAATATTGTTAAAATAAAATCAAGTATGATGCATGAAAATAACAATAGAAATATTATTATGGTTTCCTTTCTTTTATATTAATTAATTTGAACTCATGTCATTCTTTAAAATTTAATGAATCAGTAAAGATGCTTAATAAAATAATATCCCATGTACTTTTCTGTACAAAATCAAAAACGATATTGTCCCACTTGTTAATACCTTCTAATAGTTCACAAAGTATGGGTATATGACACAAATGTGTCACCAGGCAAGTATTGCCTTTTTTCACAAATGGGGTTACTTCAAACTCAGATAATTATTGATCCCCCTCAGTCTAACTTGCATACTTTATAATGAAAAGAGTCATCATGAATCAGATGCAGGGCAAAATGAGAGATTTCTTATTCCTTGATTAAGGTCAATATGGATTTGTGAAGGAAATGTGTGATTTCTAACCTTAGTACCATTCTTTGAACAAGTAATTGCTGATGTGGATGAAGGTCTGAAAGTTAACACAGCGGATCTAGACCTTAAAAATATTTGCTGTGATCCTATACGTGGGTATACTGAATATGCTAAAACTGTTAATAATTAACTGTGATTAAATTAAATGGATCAAAATAGGTTTCTTAATGAAATACATAAAGATGGGATGGGGGAATTCTCTCTGACACAGAGCATGAGATCAGTGGAGTACCGTAGGACTCATTTTGGGTCCTTTATTGTTGGTGCCTGTTCAGAGGTAAAAGCATATGACTACTGGTGAATGACAAACTATGCAGCTGTCTACAGGACGGGGAGGAGTGTTACCTCTACCAAAGATGTAACAGTGCTGCAGGGCTGGCCTTATGCAGAGGAGAACTAGGCACCCACCTAGGGTAAGTTACTTATTTATTTTTAGAGGAATATGTCATTCCTCTAAAAAGCAAAGAAATAAATAAAGCTCCCCTACAGGGGAAAAAAATGTGTCTGCAGTAAAGCAAGTTCTCCGGGGTCAGTGCTCCACCTTACATTCACCATAAATATTGCAAGGTCAGGGAAACTGGAAGTACAGAAATCACAACATTCAAATCTGGGGGCAAAAGTGCCTAAAGGAGGTTTTTTTTTTTTTTTATTTTTTGGCCATTAAGTTGACATACAAGGGACATTGCAGAGGCAGGGACAGTGTGCAGAATTCTGGACATACAGAAGCATAATTGCATGGCATTGCTGAGAGAAGTGTTATTGCTAATTTTCAATGCTGGCAGTGATTAACCAGATATTTTGGACAGTATTTCAGACTTTGAATTTTGTGTGGACAGCTGAGATGGGAAAAATGGCACAGTAAGATTAGTGTACTGACTGTTTTTACAATGCTGGCAGTTATCAACCAGATATTTTTGGTAATATTAATATGGCTTTGTCATTTGTGTGGCTCAACCTGGACAGCAATATTTTGTGTGGCAAATTGTTTGTATGGACTGTCGAGTCATACCTCTCAACCTCATATCTAGAAATCTGGACAAAGCATACAATAATGGAGAGAGGGGGGAGAAAGGCGCAAAACTAGAGGCAGTGTTAAAATATTGCTTTTAAAAACTTAAAACATTGCTAGAATAACATATTTGAGTTAGCATGCATTTTCTGAAGGATATAAAGGCTGAAGCTCAAATGTATGTCATTTAGTGAATTCAGTTCTTAGTGATATGTCAGAAGATCACACATTTTATGAGGAACAGACCAAAATAAGAGGCAAAAATCTGGATAGTTGAGAGGTATGTGTGGAGATAAAATAATATTACACAGCCATCAGACACTGTGGCTATGACTATGGGCTGGGGGTTGGTGGATGAAAGTAACCGATCCTCTTGTCATTTGTTCAGTTTAAATAGTCACTTTCTGGCTTAGCATGACTAATGTCCATTTGTAAGATGTAACATAGACTACTTAACAGGACACCAGTTATGCACAGACAGAGTAGGTATAATTGCTGTGGCTGTAGGAAAATGGTTATCTGCCTGCTACTGTTTGCTTATTATTTTGCTTCTGTAAGACAAATGCAATCATGATTGCATCTGATTTAATCAAGAAAGCATCTGATTGAAAAACACTAGTGTAGACTAGGTTCATGTGTTTGCTGAATAAAATATGGTTTGTGACCTTTGGAACATATACAACAGTTAATCTTTTGTCTGGAAAGGCCACCATGTGCCCTCAAGGGAGGAAAGTACAGTTTGGACTGATCTAGCTAGAGTTACTATTGCAGGGCTCTGTTTAGGACATTTTGCTTGGATAATTTGTACTCTGGCTGTTTCCTACTTTTTTGCTTTAATAAGCCTCTGTTTAAACTAGTCTGTGCTTGTTTGCGCAAAGCTGCAGTGAGTTAGGCCTTCTGCCTTTGCTCTACTGTTTTCTAAATACATGATGAGAAACTACAAATGATAAGTGTTTATTTTCAACTGTTTTCTGCACTTTCTGATTAACTAAAACAATATTTGCTGCATATCTGTTTGTTTAAAATGTGCAACTGTAATTTACTGCATTTTTTAGATTGTCTGTTAATTGAATTCCTCTTACAGCTGTAATTACTGTTCATCTGCTTGTTTTTGTCATTACGTGGGTTGCTAACTGGCTCACTGATAGAACCATACAGTCTAAATAGGGAAATCCACCTCCAACAGCAGACCTGTAACCAGTGGTGCTCCACAGGGATCAGTCCTGGGACCACTGCTCGGAATCTGTTTCTCCGAAGTACAAGCAAAAACTAAAGGTCTGTGGTTAACAAAGTTTGCTGAAGACTGCAAACTGGGAGTGGTCATAGGGTCTATATTAAATGAGTGAATGCTTAAAAAAGCGAACGCTGATTTATCGACCCCATGTAAGCGAAAGCTTACAATCCTGAACACTTAGAACAGCGATTTTTTCCCCAGGGAAAGAAAATTTCTGTTGCACAAAAAAAAATAAAATAAAATAAAAACTTTAAAACATTACATAAAGTGAGGGGTTTTGCCCCCACACCTCCCCCCCACTTAAATATACCAACTCCGAGATCGCACTACAGTGAAGAAAATGGCAAAGTAACGGAGGTGGCCAAGCAACTTCTTTCCCAGGGAAAGAAATTGCTTATATGCCGTTTCGCTAATTTGCTGTTTCGTGCTTTCAAGTTCGATCAAGACGCATTCAAAAGAATGAGTCTTCGTTTATATAATAGGAACCCTGGTCACAGAATCCCCAAACGATGTCAACATCCTACAAGACAAAGTTCTCAGACGATGGCAAGTTGGGAACTATTACTAACTCCCCAAATGATGTTGACATCCTACAGAAAGACCTCACTGAGACCAGCGACTGGTGTCAGAACCATGGCCTTAAGCTCAATGCCAAAAAATGTTTTGTCATCCCCTTTGGGAAAAACCCGGTTCCCATGAATTACCACATAGATGGTAGGCCACTGAACACAGAAGATATTCTAAGAGATCTGGGAACATAGATTGACAGCAACCTCTCTTTTGACCATCACATTGCCACTGTGGATAGAAAGTCCTTCTATGTGGCACATCTCATTACTAAGGGTTTTGCATCCAGGAAGAAAGAGGTCATTGTCTCCCTCTACTCTTTCCTCATTAGACCAATCATTGCGTACAATGCCCCATTTGGCATGTACCTCACTACACGCCTGCAACAACTGGAGAGGCCGCAAAAGTACATCACAAAGAGGTTCCTAGGCCTTAAACATTTGTCCTATATGGACAGACTAAAAAAACTCCAACTATTCTCTGTCTCATATTGCCTACTTAGAGGCAATCTCTGCTTGACCTACAAAGCCATATCTGACCCAGCTCAGTTAGAAATGCTACCTCAGAAGAAATCCCAATCCCTCCACACCACATGCTCCAGAGACCTCAACCTCATTACCACAATCAACAGAACATGCAGGAGAGACAGGTTCATAACCCAGAGACTGCCCATGCTATGGAATAGACTTCCAGTACATGTCAAGCCGAGCACCTCACTGACCCACTTCAAGAGAAATCTTGATGAGTGGATGGGAAATAGAAAATTCACCCCAGAGATCACTCCAGTGGCTTTACTCAACAGATGCACTGGGAACTAATGTTGGGTGACACAGTACCAGGGTAATTCTATGGGCTAGGCTTGTAAAGGCTCCATGGCCATTAGCCTAGTACACACCTATGAACCTTTGAACCTATAAGGGTTCCTATCAGTTCATCAAACCTTCAGCAGTTTGAACACCATATGTTCGAACTGTGAAGTTCGAAAACTGATTATCACGAAGCCGCGGAACATGGAATTCTTTCCCAGGGAAAGAATTCAGCTGGTCGTTTCTGTGGCTTTGCTATTTTCAGCACTGTGGTGGAAAGTTACGGGTCAGCTTCAGGTAAGTGTGTGATTGTGCAGATGTTAGGGTTAGGGCACGTGTTAGGTGAGTTAGGGTTAGGGCGTGGGTGAGTTGGGTGTGCGATAGTGGCAGACTTTAGGGTTAGGATGGGATAGGTGAGTTAGGGTTAGGGCGTGGATCAGGTGAGTATGCGATAGTGACGGACCTTAGGCTTAGGGTTTGGGTTAAGGTAAGTGGATAGATAGTAGTGTATGTACAGTTTAGTGCAGGGTTAGATGTAGGAGTCTAAGTGTATGTGTGTGGATTGCTGTTTTTTTGGTGTGCTTGTGTTGTGTGCGTGTTTCTTGGAACAACGATTTTTTTCCCTGGGAAAAAAATCGCTGTTCTAAGCCTTCGATGGTTTTGCAGTTCGAGGTTAGAAGTTCAAACATATGGTGTTCGAACTTCTGCCGTTTCGTCAAAGTGATATAGACCTAACCTATAAGAGGGTCTTATGAAAACAAATGATTGTTGCCTAAGTCACAGCCTTAAACTCAATGCAAAAAAATGTATTGTCATCCCTTTCAGTAAAAGTGATGTTCTTGCTAACTACCACATCATTAGAAGCCCCCTAAGCACACACTCAATGGTGAGAGTCCTGGGCACATACGTTGACAGCAACCTTACCTTTGATCACCCTGTCTACACAGTGGTAAGAAGGTCGTTCTACGTTGCTCATCTTATAAGTAAGGGCATTGCCTCCAGAGAAAAAAGAAGTTATATCCTCCCTTTACTCTTTCCTCATCCGGCCAATAATTGAGTACAATGCCCCTTTTGATATGTACCTTTCCAGGAAACTGCAACAAATGGAGAAACCACAAATATTCCTCACAAGGAAAATGCAAGATATTCAGCATCTGTCCTATGTGGCTCGTCTGAAATCACTGTCACCTTACTCTGTTTCACACAGACTACTCAGAGGCAATCTCTGCCTTGTGTATAAGGCAATCTCTGACTCTGTTTTATTGGAAATGCTGCATATCCATAAGTACAATGTGTCATGGGTTACTCGCACCAAAGACCTTAACCTGGTATGTGACATTAATATAACCTGCTGAAGGGAGAGGTTTGTCTCCTAGAGGTTATTGCACCTGTGGAACAGACTCCCAATTCATGTCAAGCAGAGCACCTCTTTGGCCCTCTTCAAGCACAATCTGGATGATTGGATGGATAACCATAAATTCATCCTAGGGGTTACACCTGTGTCTGTCTTAGACAGGGGCAATAGGTGCTGATTGTGGAAACAAGGGCAGAATTTGGCTAGGTTTGTAAGGGCCCTAGGGCCGTTAGCCTAATAATTTCTTATGATCTTATGATCCTATGTGAAGCATCATGCAATATTTTAATGTGTGACAAGGTGTTTTATCACTATCTTATGTCTGAATTGTACATAGAAGTAGCTATAACTGTTTGGTGGAAGTTGCCTGGACGAAAGTAAGTGACCTTGTTGTCACTTCCTCACTTTAACTGTTATCCCTCAAAAAAAAAATAAATAAATAAGTGATAAATGCGTCACAGAATTCCCAGACCTTCAGAACTTCTGGGAACTGTCAGCCCCCACACACCAAGGCTGTATATGTGGATTTTGACATGGGTTTAGTAATCTCCATTGCCATGAACCTCACCTAGTCTAAAATCAGCCCTGCTCATAGGTGTACACAGAAGGTCTCTGTACTTATGTCGGGGTCTGGAGATTATGTCATTATTTGTTTAGACATCCTCTCAAACCTTGGAGGTCACTATGTCTTGCATTGGTCTTGGGACATTGTGGTAATTATTTTTTAACTTTCCTTACAAACTTCAGAAGGGTCTACAGGGGATAACTATAGCTTGCATTGGAGCACTGTACTGTCTGTCGATGAAGCAATTTGGAAGTATTATTGTAATCATTAAAATATTTTTTCTCAGGTTTATTGTAAAATGGAGTCTGGTCAGCTTTAGGCATTAAAACTTGGATTCTACTTATTTCTTCCTTGAAATAAAAAGTAGAATTTAATTTCTTTTCCATACACATGCTTTTTGTTGAGTTCATCACTGTATCAAAAGGCTAGAAATAGTTCTAAAATGGACCTCAGAGCAACTACAACCCCATGGCTTCTGGGTGCCTACCAGCCCCCAGCTTAATTTAGTTATTATGGGGTAGTTTTCATCAGTTAGGATGTGTCAAAAGGATGTAGGAAATAGCAGAGTTGAAGAGTAAGACTGAATTTATTTCCATAATCATGTTTATTTGTTTCAAGCAATGAATTGATGAAAAGATTGTTTAAAGCAACTTTAAAATGTATCTTGGAGCATCTAGAAATGTCATGGCTTAATGTTGCTATTAGTTATTACAGTGCAGTCTTGGTTAGTTTGGAAGTGCTGAAAGGATGCAAGAAAAACAAAGATGAACAGTAAGACTAAATTTCTTTCTTTGATCATGTTTTTGTTTGGGCATTCCATGAATGACAACCTTGTTCAAAAAACTCTAAAATACATCTCAGAAATCTAGAAACCCTATGATTTCATTCTGGCCCCTAGAACCCTAACTTAATGCAGTTGTTTCTTCCACAATTATCAGAGTGCAGTCTTGCCTCGACAGAACATGTTGAATGAATAGAATAAATGAATGAATGAATAACCGTGATGAAAAAAACTGAAGAGTATGACAAACTTTGAGGAAAAATGAAGAAAAAAGTAACCCGGATAATGTGAATAAGCCTGGTTGGGTTGGGCTGTGGCAGCACCATGGAGCTTTTTTGCCTTGGGCCCAGTTTATCTAAGACCACCCCTGCTGTGCTGCAACATGTCTAAATACTACACCACTGTCATTTCATAGGTATTTGCTAGACTTGCATTCTAGAGGATGATTCAGTATTTAATTTTGTGTGCCTATTTTATTCATAGTAACACATTTTAAACAGGGTATCATGCCATAATTCAATTGTGTTAGTGTATGAAAGCTTACAACCATATTTATTTTCACAGAAGTCACAAAAGGAATGAAGATCATCACCATATCAGTGTATGATATAGTGTGGACATATCATTATTTGCTTACTAAAATGTGCACATTTGCATACTAAATGCTGTCTAAAGTATACAGTTACATTCTGTGCACTCTAATTGCTGATCATGTATATAACTCACATTACTTGGCAGAGATCCGATGCAGAATGTTTATGAACAAAAGGTATAACCAAAAATTATTTTAATACTATATCATGCAGTATAGTAAAGTCATGCATTGCATAAATAAATGAGGCCTGGACTTTGACACAGTTCCAGGTCTGTTTAGTGAACTCAGGTATTGGAGTAACAAGTTAGATAAGATTCAACTGATGTGGGTTCCCTCATGTGCTTAGGATGGGTGATGGAAAACTTTTGGTGAGTAAGTATTACCTGTTGCAAGACACGTGTTGGATTCTGTGCAGATGAGTTGAAACATTTTATTTTGTTTCTGCCAAGCAGGATATATGCATTGTAGTCTATCTGAGTATGTGGATCCCTGTACCCATTTCCTTGTATTGCATGTTCTGCTCTAGAAGTGTGTTGTCTAGCTGTCAAAGGTTGGAGAGGGTAATCTAGCCATGAGTAATGGGCTACATCTCCTGTCACCCTTGCTGCTTTCCCAAGATGTTAGGCTCTAAAAGGCAAATCTCACAGGTGGCAGTCAGGATATTGAAATGGAAAGATTTTATTTTATTTATTTTATTTATTTATTTTACATTTGTTGACTAGGCTAGTCCAAATGGATATATGTCCATTTTCAGTAGAGGCCCGGCAAGAAAAGCTCCAAAATTACATAGTTAAAGCATAATTCAATTTCAAATATGTTAAATTGAATCGAAATTAAGCAAAAAACAACAATATATTAGCAACAAATTGGAGAAAAACAGCTCCAATACATAGGTGTAGCCAGGTGAGAAAGAATACAAGACATTTCCATTGAGAACAAAATTTGACAATTTGTTTAGCCTAAAAACTTTTATAAGCAGAATTACAACAGGATATCACTGAGAGGTAGAATAAGGAGATACATAGGGGTATGTCTGTTAACAAGTTGTTAACTGAAAGCCCTCAGAGAAGGGCATAGCAGATGAATCAGAGCTGGTAAGGAAAAAGGGAGTAGAAGTATTTTATTGAAACAAAGAGTTTTAAGTACTTTTTGTTACTAGAAAAAGTCACATACTTGCAGGGTGATACCGAAAGGTACAAAGGAAACTGGTAAGAGTAATAAGGACATAGAGGTGATAGGCAAGAAAGAAAAGCAGGTCAGTCAGGATTAGTACAAGGGCATAGCCACTGGGATAGAAGGAAAGTTCTTCGTTGTTTCTTAAAAAGGGGTGTTGATGTAAGTGATGTAAGATTAGATGGAGGTTTGTTCCAGCTGATTCCAACAAAGTTAGTAAATAGGCAGTCCCCAGATTTATTGTTGGATTTAATGGAGGCTACTAGTAACTTGTTTGCTGAATGCAGTGTTGTAAGATTTTTATAAGGTTTGATAATGTTGCAGAGTATGGGAGAGTTTATTGGATGATATAAGATCTTGTGGGTAATTATAAGTTGCTGAAGAAGAAACTGATTGTGTAATTCCAGCCATCCTAGTTGTTTAAGGTTTTGACAGTGATGGGTATGAAATGCGGAACCAGTAGCAAATCTAGCTATATTATTATATGAGGTTGATAGTTTGTTCAGATTGCTTTTGGAAAGGTTAGAATAGATGGGAGAGGCATAGAGAAGGATGGATATAAGGTGTGTTTGGGCAACAGTGGTCCTAGCTGAGGGAGTAAGAAAGGGTTTAAGCCTGTATAGGGAGCCAAGTTTTCTATTTACAGATTTAATGGTCAAATTAATGTGTGAGTCAAAGTTAAGATTATTGTCAGTTGTTACACCCAAAAGTTTAGTGGTTGTGTCTGGTGCTATTATAGTTCCATTTTTGGATGTAACTGTGAAATAGATAGGGGAAGACTTTTGTGTAGGAGTAAACAATAATAACTTAGTTTTGTTAGGGTTGAGGAGGAGACGGCGGTTGTGGAACCAATTTTCAACTAAGGTAAAAACTTTTTGGGTATTGGTCTGCAGTTCAGTAGTGGAGTCAGCAGCACAAATTAGTGTTGAGTCATCGGCATATTGTAAGGTGGTGGTTAGGAGAAGGGAAGCACTCAGATCATTAATAAAAATGGAAAAAAGGAGCGGTCCCAAGACTGATCCTTGTGGGACTCCCAGGGTGATGGGGAGTTGAGAAGATAAGCTACTTTCCCACAGAACTGCTTGTTGTCTATTCTCTAGGTAGGATTTGAACCATTTGAGTGCTTGAGTATCTAGTGAGAGTGATTTAAGTATATCTAACATTAACTGATGGTTAACCATGTCAAAGGCTTTGGAGAGGTCTAAGAAGAGTGCTGAGGAAAGTAGGTTGTTGTTACAATTCATATTAATACAGTCAATAAAGGTTAAGAGTGCAGTTGTGGTGCTATGAAAAAGCCTGAAACCATGTTGGCAATCAGCTAGTAGGTAATTTTGGAGGAGATGATCAAGTAATTGCTGATGGATACATTTCTCCATAATTTTTGCTAATGGAGAGAGAAGGGCTATGGGAGGGAAATTTGATAGATCTTTTGAGTTACCTCCCTTATGCAGTGGGATAATATGAGATACTTTCCAGAGGGCCTGGATAGTACCCTCTGTAATGGTTCTGTTTATTAGAATAGAAATAGGATAGGCAAGTGCTTCAGCTGCCATCTGTAAATATTCAGCAGGAATGGCATCAGCTGAAGGAGTACATGGTTTGAGTTTACGAAGTAGGGAAAGGATAAAAGATGTTGGAACTGGCTGGAGCTGAAATACGGGGGATTTATTGATAAGAGAGAGTGGCTCAGTAGTGTTAGTATGTGAAAGGGTCTTTGCTAAAGATTGCACTGTTTCAGAAAATAATTTGTTAAAAGTGTCAGCAATTTGGTTGGGTGAAGTCTGAGTAAACTTAGAAGGGATGGGAGTTTTAGCATGTCCAGGATGGAGTAGTTTATTTATGCCTGACCAGAATATTTGAGGGTTTTGATTTTGGGTTTGTTGGAATTTTAGGTAATAGTTTGTTTTGTCAAAGAGTATTAATTTTTTTGTCAAATTTCTAAGTTGCCTAAAGTTTTGATGGTCAGTTGGGTTTTTAGTAGTTCTCCATTTGTCCCAGATTTTATTTCTCAGCAGCATTTTCTGCCTGGTCTCTTTTGAGAGTCAGGGAGCAGGTTTGTTCCTAGTTCTGACCCTGCGGGAGGGGGCATGGTGGTCTAGAATTTGCAAGAATGTCTTATTAAAGTAAGAGACGGCTTCGTCAAGAGGCAGGTATTTTAGGGGTGACCAGTTACTGGCTTTGAGCTCAGCTTGGTAGCTAACTAGGTCTAGATTTTTCTTGCTACGAGTTATTCTATAGGTTAATGGGGTGGAGATAAAGGTTTTTTGTCTAGTAAAAAAGGTAAGTGAGTGATCACTAATATCAACAGGAAGTACATTTGTTTTGTAGGTAAGAGGATTACTGTTCACTAATATCCAGTCTAAGATGCGTTGTTTGTTGCTAGGTTTATGAGTTCTAGTGGGGGAGGTGATGGTTTGATGGAAGCCATAAAGGTTTGTATGAGTGGTAGGTTTAGGAGAAGTACAACAATTCCAATCAATGTTAAAATCACCTAGCAGTATGGTTTCTCGTGGGAAGGATGTAGAAAGCCAGCTAAGGGTGTTTTCAAGAGTGTTAATGTTATTACCTGGGGGGATATAGGAGCAAATAATGTACAAGGCTTTATTAGAATTTATCTGGGGCTTAGAGATCAAACTTTCAGTATTGCTGGGTGAGGGAGGTTGTATATCTAGTGAGGTAACTTGTAAGTTAGATTTATACAATATTGCCACCCCTCCACCTTTCTTGAACAGGAGGTCTAGTCTCAGGATGTTGTAACCAGGTGGAATTATATCATTATCCTTAGTTACTGGTTTGAGCCAAGTTTCTGTTAGACATAGAATATCAAAAGAATGTGTGTGTAGCAGGGAATGCAATTGGATAGTTTTATTGTTTATACTCCGTATATTGAGGTGGGCTATAGAGAGTGAGTTAGGTGTAGTAGTGGGAGTATGAAATGTAGTAGGAAGGACTGATTGGAAATCTAGGATGGTATTACTTGGTCCTGGGTTAGGATGTATGTCACCGTGTAGTAATAGATACAGTTGAAGACTATGCAAACATTTGGTGAGATAACAAAAAATAGGGTAAGGTTTTCTGGTTTGAAAATATTTAATGTGTGTAAGTCTGTGAAAAGATGGTAGAAGGTATGAAAATGAGGAGGTTATATTACTGTGGGGTAGGGAGGTTAGAGTAGAAAGAGAAGTTGTTTGTCTTGGTGGGTGTTGAAAATTGGTACAGGTTAGGTGTTCATAGGAAGTAAGGATAAGGGAGACAAGTAAAATATTAAGAATTAATAAATAGAGGAATGAGTTAGAGTTTATTGGTAAGCTGAATATAGGCATAGTAAGTGGATGTGTAAAGATGTATCAGAGAGAAAAGGAGTATAAGGAACAAGGAATGGAAAAGGCTGAGGTGATTTGTAGAGAAAACAGTATGTGGGATCTAGTAAGTACTTAGGAGGTGGGCTGTAGTAAGTAATTAGGAGTAAGCAATAAGTGTGCAATGAGGTGGAGTAAGGTATTGGATGATTAGTGAAAGGGGCATGGTTAAGGAAGTATAAGGTTGAGAGCACTGGGGGTGGGTGGGATATGGGGGTAGGGTAGGGGAGTGGAGTGAGCCCGCAGGGTGAATGGAGCGGGTAGAAACAGGTAAAGAAGCAGCTAGAGTAGAAATCAATCAGCAGTACTGGCTACTGAAGGAAAGACAGATAAGGCAGGAGTGGGTTGTAACAGCAAAGAGTGAGTCTAGAAAAGGTAGATTTAGACAGCAATAAATTAGACAAAGGTGAAATAAGAGAAATAAGCCCAGGTCTGGGCCTTTGGAGATATTAAGGTAAGTAGCTGGGAAAAATACAGAGGGTACAACAGGCTGTATAGGCAGGGATAAGAGTGCCACCTAGTGGACAGGGTATTATAATGCAGGTAAGTAAGAGAGGGAACAGGTTGGAGTGTAATAGGAGTAGGATTTAAAGCTAGTAAGAAGAGGTACAACAAAGAATAGGGGGTGAGTTGGTTATAGGGTAGAAAGGAGGGATAGTAGAGGCTGCCTGCTGTCCTAGCTTGCAACATGCTTTATTACCGGTGTGGCAGAGAGTACAATGGAAGAAAGTATTTCAGGCAGGTCTTAGGGAACAACGTACTTTCTTTTCCTTGAGCAAGAGAGCAGGGCGAAAATAGGGCTATGAGCTGGAAATCGCTGATAATTGCAGAGGGTCCTTTACAATCAGATAAGTAGGTTCTGAGAGAATGGTGCAGGGATAGCACAGTACAGCAGGGTACTCAAATGAAAAAAGGGACAAAAGCTGTGAAGAGAATATATGGGTTAGCAATTGACAAGGAAGGGGTGGTAAAAATCCACAAAACATTCATACAAACAGTAAACTGAGGATAGCAAATAGGCATTCCCTCACTTTAGGTAGTAGCATAAGAAAGCACATTTTCAAAACAACCATGCTATAAACTCTGTACTTGTAATAGGACACAGTTTGTTGGCTAGTTTACACAGAACATTCACAGGGACAATAAAATAAAGTTAGCAAAACATCATACCCTCATCCTTAATAGCAATGATAGTAGACACATTTAAGAGAACAGTGTTATAAACCCTATACTATAAACGGACACCGTTTGATGTTTCAGTGTGACTGCAATCCCCACCTTAGGTTTAAGATATGTTTACTTTGAAGCAGTACAGAAAACGTAGGTTGCAGTCAAAAAAAGAAACCTAGTACAGCTACCTAGACTTGCCAATAGTTAATAATATACAATACCTGTCCCAGCGAACTGAAAGGTATTTAAAAATACTTTAGAAATGTATTGTTTTAATAAACAACTGTGTGAGAAACAGAAGGGATATCGTACACATAGCAAATCAGCGTCTAGGACTCTATAGAGCTAGTGAACACCATGAATTACACAGTAACTTAATCAGATACCAATGCAGCAGCCCTTTTTTTTTTTTTTTTTTTTTTTAAACTAAGCTAAGCAGGGTACAATAAAAAAATTAAAAAAAAAACATGGTAAGGATTCATACTAAATCCATAGGTATTACTGTTGAGATGCAGCTAATCAAGTGTTACAGCTGGGTCGCTTCTGATTTAAACAGCCAGGGAAGAGTTAGACTATAATGTACTCAGAGTGCCCCCACGTGGGTGGTGTAGTTCTAAAAAGCCGTTTGCAGGCTAAGCACAAACAAGTAAAAGCAGGCTAAAAAAGCCACTTACAAGTTTAAGACAAACAATGGAGTACTGGCTAGAAAGATTGTCTACAGGCTTAACACAGCAATTGGATACTGACTAAAAAGCCATTTACAGGCTTATCACAAACAGTTGAATACTAGCACGCTCAGAGATAGCTCCTCACAGATAGTGTGTACCTAGATAGCCTTTACCAGCTTACAACAAAGGCAACTATCGAGTTAAAAGCCTAAAACAAACTGTTAGGGACCTAGCACTCTACCAATGGCTACAAGTATATGCAGGAAACATAGTAGCTGTACAGGCTGACAGAAATAAACACTCAACAAAAACCATTGGAACGGCAGCAGAATTAGGAGATGGCTTTTAGGCACACAGTTTTCATATTAACATTTCAGTATGTATATAGTTAAAAAACAATCAAAGCAATACATACCACGGGCACTAGACGCTAGGAGCAGGGCATACAGACAGCAGCCAGGGCTTTACTGGAGTACATAGAGATGGCGTGGCACGAAGCCCAAGGTATTTATGGGATTCAGGTGTGTAGATTTGTAAAGGGGAGGGGTAAACGGGAAGGGCAGGTACAGAAGGGAGGGGTCGGAGAAGGACAGCATTCGAGAGGAGTATGGGTCGTCCTGCAAGAATCAAAAATGGTTAAGAATACAGGGGAAGTAAGAAAGGTGAGGGCTAAAAGAGATAGGGGTTAAGGACAGGAGGAATGGATGACAGTAGAGAGGTATGAAGGTGCTAGGTTCCTAGATAGGAAACAGGTAAAGAAGCAGCTAGAGGGGAAATCAATCAGCAGTAGTGGCTACTGAAGGAAAGACAGATAAGGCTGGAGTGGGTAGTAACAGCAAAGAGTGAGTCTAGAAAAGCTAGATTTAGACAGAAATAAATTAGACAAGGGTGAAATAAGAGAAATAAGCCCAGGTCTGGGCCTTTGGAGATATTAAGGTAAGTAGCTGGGAAAAATACAGAGGGTACAGCAGGCTGTATGGGCAGGGATAAGGGTACCACCTAGTGGACAGGGTATTATAATGCAGGTAAGTAAGAGAGGGAGCAGGTTGGAGTGTAACAGGAGTAGGATTGAAAGCTGGTAAGAAGAGGTACAACAAAGGATAGGGGGTGAGTTGGTTATAGGGTAGAAAGGAGGGATAATAGAGGCTGCCTGCTGTCCTAGCTCGGAGCGTGCTTTATTACCCATGTGGCAGAGAGTACAATGGAAGAAAGTATTTCAGGCAGGTCTTAGGGAACAACATACTTTCTTTTCCTTGAGCAAGAGAGCAGGGCAAAAATAGGGATATGAGCTGGAAACCTCTGATAATTGCAGAGGGTCCTTTACCATCAGATAAGTAGGTTCCGAGAGACTGGTGCAGGGATAAAACAGCAGAGCAGGGTACTCAAATGAAAAAAGAGGGACAAAAGTTTCTTTCCTTTGAGCAAGAGAGCAGGGCAAAAATAGGGCTATGAACTGGAAACCGCTGATAATTGCAGAGGGTCCTTTACCATCAGATAAGTAGGTTCCAAGAGACTGGTGCAAGGATAGCACAGTAGAGCAGGGTACTCAAATGAAAAAAGAGGGACAAAAGCACAGGCACTAGATGTAGGAGCAGGCCATACAGACAGCAGCCAGGGCTTTAAGATCACCAGAAGACTGGCAGAGGTGGATGGCTGAAGCTGGGAATACCATTTTAGTAAATACAGACACTTCATAAGTCCAGAGGCAAATAGTCTTCAGACTATTACAAGCCTAGCCAATAACAAGCGGTCAGAATAAAATTCTGCACCTTGTACCTGTGAGGTAAAGACCTTAACCGTTATACCAGCTCTGTCCTGCCTTCAGTTACTTTTATTTATATTGTTATGTATTTGTTAAGAATTTAAGCTTCTTGGTCACAAGTTTCTTTTTATAAAGACAAACCACTTATATCATATTAAGTGAATTGTTCTATCACCCAAAATGCAAATGTAGATTAAGGGAATCAAACCCAGGATTATAAGACGAAGCACATTAGCAGCTCATTTAACTCACCTTCCTCTAAAGAAAGAAGTTCACAAAGACGCATAAATTTTTAAATGTTCATGACAGTAAAAGTAAGTTTTCGTAGTTGCATCGATGACTGTAAAACACTACTGAAAAGAAAGCTATCAGAATAGATTTTGTAAATCCCATGAAAGAGAGGTCTGCTTTTCTGCACAGTGTGTTTATTATAAGTCACATTGCACAATCCCTGTACAGCTGAAGCACCTCATTAACTTAGAAAACTGGGACTGTCATAAATACATTACAAGATTCAAAAGCAGCAATATTATCACAATACTTGTCCCAGACCTCATTTGTCCAGCCTCCACCAAAAATGTCTTAAAATCAAACAGCACTGGAAAGAAGTATCAATGCATTTTTGCATTTTGCAGCATGAATGATGAGGGCACTGCTTTTAATCATGCACAGCAGTGGCTGGAGCTGCAAGGTTCCCTCCTCCCCTTCCCTAAAATACATTCCTAAGGTTGTACCTTCTCCTCGATTACTGGAAAGTAAAGATCAGAATATATGATGGTGAAAATACTTCAGCACATATTTTTTCCCAAATATAGTCATTT
This sequence comes from Protopterus annectens, assembly GCF_019279795.1. Classification (NCBI taxonomy): domain Eukaryota; kingdom Metazoa; phylum Chordata; order Ceratodontiformes; family Protopteridae; genus Protopterus; species Protopterus annectens. Next base: position 282,618,228 of record NC_056742.1, on the reverse strand, counting down.
TCCTTGTTGCGTTTCAGTCAACAGTTATTATTTCTCCTAGGTATAGCTATCTTCCCTGTTATGTTTCAGTCGACATGTATTATTTCTAAGTATATCTGTTTGCTCAGTTACATTTCAGTTCCTTGCCTTATTGCATGTAATTCCCTTAAGTCTGAATGGGCACTTACTATAAGAATAACATTTTAAACGAGAGCTCCCAGTGAACCATGGCCCTCATCCTATATTCTGCCTCTGTTCCTTGTGTAATTATGTAGGTCAGCTGCTGGGAGAATGATAACCATTGTCCAAAGATGTAGGCCTACATTCTTCTATGAAACAGGATTTTCTGAGCACTGATCTAATAACATATTATTCCCCATGAAGGAAATTGTGCCTTTTCCAACAGCATATGCTGAATTCTAACTGCCTTGACAATTTGTTGCTCAAAGGTAGTTGTGATATTTGACAATATTGGAACAAGGGCAGTCTGGTGATGATCAGACGGGAGCAGTCATGTTGCATATGACCTGGGATAGTCTTTGTATTGTTATTCAGTCACCACAGTCAGGCTAAGGGAGAAGAACATGGGATGTGGAAGCTGCATGTGCACATACAGCAGCAGGAAGGTAACATCCAGGTCATGTGATGGTGGTGGTGGTGCTTCATGCCATGCAAGACTACAGTGAATATGGGATATAAGGCAACTTGTTGCAAAGTACCTGGACTCCATCCACACTACTTATGTTGTCTGTAAAGAACCAACAGAATCATGTGATGTACTGATGGTGATATTATCACAAAATGACATCATATTGCATTGTTGTTTTGAAATTCTGTTGTACAGCCTTATATAATACATCTTTTTTTACGATTTGTAATGTTATCTTTCATGACTCTGCATTGTTTTATAACTCTCAACAAGTATAAGCATTAACTGTAAAATGTATTTTTGTACTGGAGCTTTTCTTCCTGCGCCTCCGCTGAAAAAGATTTTTTAGGCTCAGTCAAACTAACCTGGCAAACAAATGTCCATAAATAAATACATAAAGATTATTGGATGCCTGTTTGTACATGTCTGCTGCTGAATACCAGTAGCTGTGACTTCTAATGTAGAAAAATGTGTGGGTTGTAGGTGTTACAGGTATAACATAGTGGAGGAGGAAACACCTGCAAAGCAGAATAACAGTTTACGGTGCCTGTTGCCTCTTTTTTTGCTTGTTATCACACCACTACATCCCCATTTTATCTCTATCATTAGCCATTACGCAGAGCCCCTAGTTACTTTCATGCTCACTTTCACTGCCTATGTGTTCTTGCTGTGTTGCCATTTCCCCTTTCAGAGCATGCCTTATGTCTTTATCTTCATTCTTATCATTGTACTAAGTCTAAACCTGCCTTTACATTGATCTAGTATTGTACTTCCTGACTATCTCTTCAGTGAACATGCAGGTTTTCACTTGCTGTATTTGGCAAGAACATTGTTTTTTTTTATTTAAGGTGCATTTATATGTGTTCAGTCAGTGCAGCTTTTACATATATAAAATCAGAAACATTATAGTTCACAGCAATTCTTTTAATAAAACAAAAACAAACAAAAAACAAGCTTTTGCATAGCCAAGGCTTTATCAAATATTAAACTTATAACAACAAATGGACAACCAAAGGGAAAACACAAACTGGTAAACCAAAAGTCCTTCAGTTGCAGGTACCAATAAAGGCTGTCCCTCCACAATAAACAAAACACCACGATATTAATCCACTCTTTATTCAAATACCAAAGCAAGATTTAGTGCTTTCGTCTCCGAAACAGGAAACCTCATCAGAATCAACAAAATGTGTTTCCTCTCCACTTAAATAGTCAAACAAGCGTGTTCATTGGTTAAAAAACAAGTCAATCAAACAATGACACAAGTAATATAAAATGCTGTACAAATTTGCATTTAAATATTCATAAAAAATGCATTTGTATAAATATTAAACTTATATATACAGAATCAAGTTTAAATAAATTAACAAAAGTCATGTGATGAATTAAAGATGTAAACATATTAACATAAGATAGGTTTTAAAGGGCAAGTCTCATTAAGACCAGAGGGTTGGACTGCATTATGCCTTGTTATCCAGTCATATTCCTTACATTCAGTCTTATTCACTATATCACCCTTTATTTTACCATTACAAACAACCTGCAGAACAGAAAACTTAAAAAAAAGTGTTAACCACCCATAAACAAAACAAGCTTAGCTAAAGCATTACTTACATTTAATTTCTTAATATCATAGGTATGTTGTATAGCATGATACCTTAACCTTCTATTTGTTGTAACATAAAACTCAGTACAGAGCATGTACCTTGCAACACATATTAAATGCATAGATTCACAGTCAGCACTTTGCCTACACCAAAGGTTTTTACCAGAGTAGGGTGTTCAATATGATCAGTATTCAGAATAAACAAAAAAGAAGTTATGTACTCACCATAACGTTCCATGTGAGTTGTTTATCTCGCCTTTATCCTCACTGATGGGTTTGGAGTCAATCCTCAGCTCCAACATGGTCTATAGCAAAGCTCAAGGTTTGCCAGTAGCTCGAGACCAAGCCCCTTATCCCATGATGCACTGCTGGAATTACCTCAGATCTTGTTTGCTGCATGTATATATACCCCTGTAAGGGGAGCACTCCCCAAGAAGGAAGAAGAAGTATTGAACAACCAGGATGATACTAGCCTCTAGGTCAACTGTCAGCCAGGAGGGGGATGGAGAGAGGGACGTGAGAATAAAGGCAAGATAAACAACTCACATGGAACGTTATGGTGAGTACATAACTTCTTTATGTGAAGTTCTTAAATCTCGCCATTTATTCTCACTGAAGGGTAGCGTCCCTAGCACCCACAATCCTGGGTGGCTCACGGGAGTACATTTTTCAGGACCGTGGAACCAAAAGAAGACCTGTCCCTGAAAGCCTTATCTACTTTGTAATGAGTGATAAAGGTATGAGACTTAGGCCAAGTGGCTGCAGCACAAATGTTGTCAAGGGGCAATTTAGCTTGAAAAGCAGAAGACGTAGAAACGGCTCTGGTTGAATAAGCCTTTACTTTGTGTGGCAAAGGAATGTTAGCATTTGCATGAACAAATGAGATACAGTCTGATAACCATTTTAAAAGGGTTGTCTTAGCCACTGGCCTATCTTTTCTGGCCTCTGAATAGGATACGAAGAGTTGATCTGATTTTCTAATATCCTTCGTTCTAACAAGATAAAATCTGAGCTGTCTATGTACGTCAAGTTTGTGCAGCATATATTCCAATTTGTCGGAATGGTTGGGAAAAAAGACTGGCAACTCAATGACCTGATTGATATTGGACTCAGAACAGACTTTAGGCAAAAAGGAGGGGTTTGTTGTGAGAGATACTCTATCAGCATGGAAAATCATGTAAGGAGGTCTGATAGATAATGCTTGAAGTTCTGACACTCTGCGGGCAGAAGTAATGGCCACTAGGAAAATAGTTTTCCAGGACAAAAATTTGAGATCACAAGATGATGCTGGTTTGAAGGGGGGAAGAATTATTTGAGACAACATAAAATTCAAATTCCAGGGAGAATAAGGGATTTTGACAGGAGGTCTCATGTGAAAAACACCTTTAAGAAAAACCTTAGATAAGTTATGGGCCATAACATTTAACCCATTGAATCCAAGGTGGAAATTTGATATGGCAGCTAACTGAACCCGATCTGTGGCAGCTGCTGCACCTTCCTTAAAACTCATCGTCAAAAACTCTAAAATGGATGACAGAGCAGCTCAGAAAGGGTAACTTTTTTGTATACTGGCCCAAACTGAGAACCTTTTCCACTTACTGCGATATAGTTTTCTGGTGGATGACTTATGAGAAGACAATAGAATTTGTCTTGTGTCATCTGAGAGTGAATGAAGCCTGGCTATTTGGGGAAGTGGATCAGCCAAGCAGTCAGCTTTAGAGACTGCAATGAAGGATGGAGGTCCCCTGACGGGTGTGTCAGAAGGTCTGGAACTGGGTCCAGGATCCATGGATCCTCCAGCACATGATGGTGAAGGAAAGGGAACCAAATATGTCGAGGCCAATGGGGGGCTATGAGGATAATAGTCCTTCCCAGTGATTTTGCTTTCTGTAAAAACCTGGGTATCAATGGAATAGGTGGGAATGCATATAGGAGACCCGGAGGCCAATCGTGTACGAGTGCGTCTCTCGGGAGATGTCCCGGAGGTGATATTAGGGCTAAGTAGCTTCTGCATTTGATATTGATGTGACTGGCAAAGAGGTCGCAGCAAGGCTGGCCCCATTTGTGGAAAATCAAGTCTACAACGTGTTCGTTGAGCGACTACTCATGAGGCAACAGGATCGCCCTGCTCAGCTTGTCTGCTATCACATTAGATTTCCCCGGGATGTGCATTGCTAACAGAAAATGCTGGGATGACACAGCCCATTGCCATACCCTGAGGGCTTCTCGACAAAGGGGGTAAGACTTGGTTCCACCCTGTTTGTTCCAGTACCAGACCACTGATATGTTGTCTGTCTTAATTGCAATTGTCCCTAGAGGAAGAGAGTCCTGGAAGTACTGCAATGCCAGAAGTACTGCTCTCAACTCCAGAACATTGATATACAGATGTGACACTTGATCTGTCCATGTGCCTTGGGCAGTCTTTCCCTGAAATCCCCCCCCCCACACCCTATCAGGGAAGCGTCCGTGGTCACAGTGGCTACTGGGAGGGGAAGCACAAAGGGTCTTCCTATTGTGACATGAAGAGACGTCAACCACCAACGAAGGTCCCTCTTGCAAGAATTTGTGATGAGAATCATATGGTTCATTGGTAACTTCTGGTAAGACCATTGAGCAAACAGGAGCCATTGAAGAATTCGCATATGCATCCTTGCGAGTGGAATGGGTAGAATTGCTGCCGCCATCAAACCTAGTACCTTCAAGACCTCTGCGGCTGTAGCTCTGTTCTTTGACACCAATAAGTTGACATGTTGGCGAAGAAGTGAGACCCTTTTGACTGGAAGACATAGAGTGGTGGTTGATGTATCTAACTCTGCTCCTATAAAGATGGTATGCTACGATGGCGACAAGGTAGACTTTTCGAAGTTGACTACCTACCTAAGTGGTGGCAGAGTGTCAGAGTAGATTGTGTTGCCTGAATCAATTGATGCCTGGTGGTAGGGGTGAGGAGCCAATCGTCTAGATATGGAAACACCTGGAATCCTAGATGCCTCAGGTGATCCATGACCACTGCCATGCATTTGGTGAACACTCTGGGGGCTGTAGTGAGACGAAAAGGCAGGGCTCATAACTGGTAGTGATTGGCTCCCAGCCAGAAATGCAGGTGATCTTTGGAGTGTCTGTCCATCTTTATGTGGTAGTACACATCCTTGAGATCGATGGAGCACATCCAATCACCTTTCCCTAGAAAGGGAAGAATGGCCTGAAGCGTGACCATTCGGAACTTCTCTTTTTTTACAAATTGGTTGAGTCTGCTGAGGTCCAAGATAGGTCTCCAGTCCCCTGTTTTCTTTGGAACCAAATAGAATCTTGAGTAAGTTCTGAATCCAACTTGGTCTGCTGGGACTGGCTGGATGACTCTTTTTCCTAACAACTTGCGGACCTCTATGGTTGCTTGTTCCCTGAGACTGGATGGAACATCTGGGATTCTGTTTACATGAGTGAGAGGGGAAGAGAATGGTAGGAAATACCCTCTGGAAATGATGCTTTGTACCCAGGTATCAGACGTTATGTTTAGCCAAGCTTCTGGGTACAAAGATAAGTGACCCCGACTGCCTCCAAAGATGGACAGCCTGGTCTCCTTTCAGGAGCACTGGTAGGGCTGACCAGAGAACTGGCCTCTGTCACCCTGCTGTTGCGGACCCCCCCCCACCACCACGTGGGCGGCATCTTCCATTATAACCCCCTCCTCTGCCTCTAGAGGGGGTTCTAGAGGGGGTTTCTCCATGTGTGTCCTGAAAGGCTCCCTGTGCTTTTCAGAACCACATTTTTCTGCCCTTAGGACCCATGAGATAGGGCCGAGTAGGGGTAGAAAAACGGACTCCAACGGCAGATAGCGTCTTGCCTTCCTGCTCACACCTGGTTAGAGTTTCATTTACCTTGGGCCCAAACAGGGATGAGCCATCAAATGAGGTGTTGATAAAGGAAGACTTGAAAGGCTCCGCAAAGGAACAGAGATGCATCCAGGCTTGTCTACGCAAAGCAATGCCTGAACTAGCAGCTCTACTCGAACCATCAGCTGCATAAGATATGAGGCGCATGGACGAGTTCACAATTGAGTTTAGAGTAGCGAGCTGTGTGCTAACTTTGTTGGCAACCCCTGCAGCTACCGTACCCTGGAAAGTATCTCCTAGCTCTTTCAGGAGATCTCTTTGTAGTCTTGTAAATTGGGTTAAATAGTTCAGTGATCGAAGGGAAAAGGTCGCTGAACTAAACATGCATTTCCCATATCTATCCATGATCCTAGAATCTCTGTTAGGAGGATGGATAGATGAGGATGTCTCAGACGTTTCCTTTTTGGTGGCTGCAGCCACCACCATGGCATCAATAGGCACTCCCTTAGTCAAAAAGGCTTTGTCCACTGGGGCAGAGATGAACTTATTTGGCTTCTGAGGGACAGGTTCCATGGTCTCCAGAGACTCCCATGCCTTACGAGAGATCAGCTCCATGAGTTCATTGTCCAAGAAGTGGAAGGTTGAGACCCGAAAGCCTTCAAGAGCACTGACTCGTCTTCAGTAGGGCTTTTGGACTGCCAACCACCCCTCTGATTAAGGATCTCTAATATCTCCGCAAAGGAGATATCCTCAGAGGGGGATCAAGGGGACCCTTCTGACTCATCCAAGTCAGTGTCAGATGTCAAAGACTCCTGTGGGGAGTCCAAGTGTCTCCTCTTGCACAGTCTCTTCCTGGGTACCTCCTCGGTGGGGGGATCTGGGGGAGGTCTCAGAAGAGCAGGGGGCACCCTGTGAGGCTACTTGAGGTTCAGGGTCTCTACGCTTGGGTGGACCGGTAGAAGCAGGAGCGGACACAGGCGCTTGAGGGGAGGAAGAAACCAGACCTGATGCTGATGATGTCTTTGGAGACAGGACTCTCCTCATGGCATCGAATGCACCATGGCTCCGACGAGAAGGGGTGGACAGATCTGAAGGGACCGTCCAATCCTCCCACACCAAGGCCCTAGGCTCCGAGCCTGAGGTAGGAGCCGAGCTCATCCGAGCTGAAGCCCCAAGAGGAAGCGTTGGCACCGACAAATCAGTACGACTTTCCTCCCCAGACCCGACAGGAGAGTGTCGGCTCCTAGAGTCACTGGTCAGTGCCAAGGACATCCGAGTAGATGGAACCAATAACACCGGTGCAGGTCTCGGCTCCACAGGCTCAACAACTATCAGGTCGAGCTCCTTCAACTCTGAAAGTCCAGTATGGCTCGGAGGAGGAGTAGTCAAGTCCGGGTTAATGGTCAACAACAATTTAGCAAGGCCTGGTGCCCGTAGAAGCTTCTGCACTAGCGGGTCCATATCCATATCTGAGAGGCTGACAGAAGACTTCGAGAAGTGCACTAAAGGTGCTGATTGGAGCAGAGGATATGAGGGAATCTCAGAGACTGCCTCCAAAGCTGTGAGCTGGCTCCAAACAGAAGGGACATTTGGTTCCAAGGACAGTGGAACCGATGACCCTACACCCTCCATTTTTTTAGTCTTTTTGGATGCTTTCAAGTCACCTGAGGATTTGGAAGATTTTGAGGATCTACTAGCACCATCCTGGTCACCCAGTGCTTCTGAGAAAGGGTGATGAAGTAAACCCCGGTTTACTAATTTTCTCCTTCTCTCCAAAAGTACCCTGGAGGAGAAGGAGTGACATATACTGCAAGAGTCTTGGAGGTGTTTAGCCCCCAGACAATAAACACATTGAACATGCCCGTCAGTGACAGACTTTTTTGTCCACAATCCGGACATTTTTTGAAGCCAGATTTTGGATGAGACTTTTCTTTCTCATCAGACATTTCAATTATCAGATTAAATAATTTTAAAGAATTAAACAACACACTTAGAAATGATCTACCAAAGTACACCTAAGAATGAGGTTAAAGACAAGACCAACTCTTAGGCCCAACACTATAGAAAAACAGAAGCCAACACAGGGCACTAATCTAAAACTAAGTCTAAGTCTAAAACTCTAGAGATTTTATATATAGATATATATATATATATATATATATATATATATATATATATATATATATTATCCTATCAAGAAGTCAAGAAAAAAAGTTTTTAAACTTGCAAATAGATGAATCTATCAATTAATAATGGTCCGAGCTATCTGGAACACCGAGATCTGTGCCATGGCAAACTAGATCTAGGGTAATTCCAGCAGTGCATCATGGGATAAGGGGCTTGGTCTCGAGCTACTGGCAAATCTTGAGCTTTGCTATAGGCCGTGTCAGAGCCAAGGATTGGCTCTGAACCCATCAGTGAGAATAAACGGCGAGATTTAACAACTTTACATCAATAATTACAGTCAAAACACATATATGTTCCTTTCCTGTTGCTTCCAAGTACATTCATAGGCAGCATTTTATAAGATAACTGTTGCTTAAGATTCTTCTTATTCTTAGATACCAATATAGAAATTCCTTTTACAATTTTTTTTAATATCTGCTGATGTTGTAAGAATGGTCCAGTTTTGTATCAAAATACTAGCAATCGATTTAAAGTTACACATGAGGAATGAAATCATCTTTATTGTGACAATTCTCATCAATATCAGCAGAAGCCTGAAATTATGGGCACATGCTGCTAAGACATAAAGATTTAACATGTAATAAGTGTAATTATATCATTCAACTTGTAACCATGGTGGATACATCTTTAGTCATTTCAGCAGTACATGCATCAAATGCCACACCATCTGCAGTTAACCTGGAGATCCTACGGCACTAACCTTTCAAAATATTTCCGTAACTATATCCAGGGTACATCCTGCTACAGTGCAAGGAACTGTTCTTCTTTCCCTCCTTTTTGTAGATCTTAGTTTCAAGGATGCCTTCAAAACTCTTATAACCATAAACATCTAAGAAAGTCATGCCAGTAGTGGGCAGTTTCATATCAAAAATCAAAATAGTAGTGCTGGATACTGAGCAAATTCATCTGGATTACCTGCATCTGTACCTTTTCTTAGAAAAATATCCACAAACCTTGCATAGAATAAAGTGCAATTGTTAAATACATAGTTTATTTCCCAATCATACATCACAAGGTTTGTGTAGGTATTAGGAATAAGTGTGCCCACTGCACCTCCTACTTTTTGATGATAGACCTCGTTAGTATAACAAAAATATTATTCTCTAAAACTGCCTCAAGTAATGTATAAGTAGAATTAATATAACTATTGGTATTTGCTGAATAGTTACCCAAACTACGTCTAATGGAGTCAGTGACATCCTCATTGGGAATTGAGATAGTCAACTCCTTCACATAAAAAATCACAGGTATATAAAAACATTGTTTCGATGGTAAAGATACCAATGTCTCAACGTATTCAAAAAATCACCAGTATCTAAACAATATGGTTAACTTTATTTAGAATAGGTCTAAATATATATATGGAAACAGGTTCAGTTAACCAACCTTGCCCAGAAACAATATGGTACATAGTGGGATTTAATAAATACTTATGAACCTTTGGTAGACCATATATAATAAGGGTGATAGGTTCAAGGATAGGAAAGTATTCAGATAAGTCAGTTGAAATACTGGAATTCAAGAACTGCTCATAAATAACAACTTCCACTTTAGAAATTAATCTCTCCACTTGGTCCATAGATATAAGGAAATATAAAGAAGTATTCTGCAACATAGAATTCTTCACATTATGTTAGCTAGCATATGACAATACTAGGCTGGCTAAAACAACTGGTCAGCCAGAACTTGAAGCAGTGCTGTCCGACAATACCAGACATCCCTTGGAAGGTGATACTTCTAGGGGAGAGGTAAGTGATAGTAATCAGGCAAATTTAAGGCACCATTGGCAGATGATTGTTTAGAAGAAGAGCTGGGGAGACTCTGTAGAGCATGATTTGAGGCATGCTCAGTGCTCAGACCCCATTTTACAGGACTTGAAGGAGATAGCCAAGGAGGCTTCAGACCCTTAAGGCAGAGAGAATCCATATACTCAGACAAAGGATTGCTTTACAGGGAATAGGCCCCCGAAGAAGGGTTACAGGGAGAATTAATTCAGGGACTATCAACTGGCACTTCTGGTCATAGCCCATGATATTCCTTTTGCAGGTCATATGGGCATAAAATGTACTAAAGGATGGCATGTAGAGAATTTTTATTAACCTGGGATTGCAAAGTGTGTAACACATTATTGCAGGATCTGTGAGCAGTGCCAGAGGATTGGCAAGACTGGAGACAAAAACAAAGCTGCTTTGATGCCTTTGCCTGTTATTCAGGAACTGTTTCAAAATGTAACTATGGATATTGTGGGACCTCTGAGTACCACAAGTTACACAGGTAAAAATATGTCCTGATAGTGGTGGATTACGTCACTGGGTACCCTGAAGTGGTGGATTTGTTTTCTATTGAAGCAGAGAGGGTAGAAAATGCTTTGCTAGACATTTTCAGCAGGGTATGTTTTCCTACTGAAATACTGACAGATGTGCCAACTTTATGTTAAGACCTGCTGGCATGTTTGTGGAAATGCTGTGGGTTAAAGCAGCTAAAGACCACCACTTACCTACCATCCACAGACAAATGGTTTAACTCTCCACTGAAGATCATGTTGAGGGAATATGCAGATTAATTCAAGAGGGAGGGAGACAAGTATCTGCCCCATCTTTTTTTTTTACACCAGGGAGGTGTCACAGGAATTCACATGTTTTTCACCCTTTGACCTACTGAATGGGCAGGGGGTAAGAGTGCCACTGGATATAATTTGCAATGGACAGGAGGGTGAGTTCAATTCCCACAAAGAGTCGGTTATGGTGTGTATGTCCTAAATATCAAGACTAAGCTTAGGGAGCTCATGGGGATGGCTCAGGAGCATATAGCACAGGCACAACAGCAGCAAAAGTTCTGGTATGACAGAATAGTCAGAGTCAGAGAGTATTCTGTAGAACAACAGGTGATGGTATTTATTCCTGTGAGACACAGCAAGCTGCAGATAGCCTCAAAGGGCCCTTTCATCATTGTAAACTAAGTTAATGATGTCAACCACATGACAGAATGGCCAAGCAGGAAGCCAAAGCAGAACCTCTACGATGTTAACATGATAAAGTCAAATTATGGCAGAGAGGGCCTCATATCTGTAGTGAGTTACAGGAGGGAGAGAAGGAAATCTGGAGGTATACCTCCTTGATGATGCTTGATCTGGCACCTTGGTGGATGGGATAGCCGTCTTCCCATAGCTAACCCCTAGCTAGGCTCACAAAATCCTATCAGTCTTGTAAAAATTTGGAGATATGTTTGCTGGTAGATGAGGATATACCCAACTGGTGGATCACCACAAAGACACAGGACCCTAGCAATCAAACAATCTACCTACAGAGTACCTGAAATGGTTAGAGAAACTTTGAAAAAAGGAACAAAAAGACACATTGGAACTGGGAGTAATCTTGGAAACCAGCTGACACTAGGTATCATCAGTGGTGCTAGTGCCAATGAAGGATGGCAGCACCTGGTTCTTTGTGGACTACAGAAAACTGAACAGTCACACAGAGTCAGATACTTACCCCATGCATAAGACAGTTGTAGCCTTTGAGCAGCTGGGTGATGGCTATGTACCTAGCTACTACTAACTAGACAAAGGGTTACTAGCAGCTACCATTGACACCTGCAACCAGAAAGAGGTCAGCATTTGTGACCCCATCTGGGTTTATGAGTTTACAAAATATCTTTTGGTATGAATACTGTCCCAGTAACTTTTCAGAGGTTAGCAAATCACATCCTAGCAGAAGCAGAGAATTGCCTGCTTATCTGAATTACATTGCTAGCTAGATCTGGTTATAGTCAGTGCATTTGCAACATGTCAGGGAAGTGCTGGACATACTACAAAGGCAAGCCTCACTATCAGTGCTAACAAGTGTCAGGTGGGTATGCCAGAGGTATGTTATCAGGGTCACAAGGTGGGAGGAGAAAAAAATTAGGCCAAAACCTGCCAAAGAAGAGACTATTAAGGTATGGCCCACTCCTACTACCAAAAATATGTATGAGCGAGACTTTCAACATAGCTGCACATTGAGTAAGAGCTTGGTTTCAGCTTTCCCAGTATAAAACAGATACTCAGAGGACAGACCCAGTACACTCGTATTTTGTGGTAAATTTCAGTAACTGACTAGTAAGTGCATTGCCTGGATACCAGCAAAAAAGAAATTCAGAGAACCTGAAAGAAATTCTATCACAAAAGGTGAGGAAAAAACTGACTGGGAAGAATTCTGCAGCTGTTCAGCAGAAAGTAGTCCAAGCTCCAGCTTTGGTGCAAGACATAACTTCCAATAACCTACAGGAAAAAAATAAGCCAATGTACTTAGAGTTGATTAAAATAAATGAAACACTGATGGAGTATATCAAATCAAATAACAAAAGGTTGGAAAAATGAAAGACGTTTTAAACATATATTCAGAAGAGGTGATAAAACTGCAAAAAGTAGAGGTCAAAATGAAGGTAAGGCTGGCTGAATATGAGACTGCTTAAGAACAGACATTTCAAAATGTAATAGAATTAGAGGACAGAGCATGAAGAGAAAACTTGAGATTTTTTGCTGTACCAGAGAAGCTGCAAGGAACAGACTGCATTCATTTTATGAAAGCACAAAAAAGAAACTGGACTGGCATTTCACAGCAGAAGTTGTTAATTGAAAGTGCACATTGTGTGTATGTTCCAAACTGACTAGAGAAAGCAATCTAGACTTTTAATAGTAAAGATGCAATCCTACCAGAAAAAGTAGTTGATCCTGACAAGATTGTGGCAGAAGGTCAAAGTACTAATACTGGAAAACAGTAGAGTTTTTGTGGAAAATTATTACTCACTGTACATCAGGAAGAAGAGGAGTAAATATATTTCACTAATCAGAGAATGTTGGGAAGCAGGGGTTATAGGTTCATAGGTTGATAGGTTAGTACTAGGCTAACTGCCCTTGCGAGCCATTTTAAGCCTAGCCAATTATCCCCTGTGAGATTCAAACTCTGTACCTTGTGTTTGTAAGGCAAACACCTTAACCATTAGGCCACCCTCCCAACCCTGATAATAAACCTCCCAGGGGGAGGATGCACCATTCCTGGAAGTACTGCAATAGCAGGTTGATGCATTGAGTGGACGGAGCAAGCCCCTATTCCATCTCCCTGTCCCAAAAATCAATTTAACATATGGTCCCCAGATAAGGGACATATCAGATATTAAACTGATAAGAACAGATACTACACTTGATTTTAGCCAAAAAGATGAGAATTGATCAAATAGAAGGATTTCATAGGTTAGTACTAGGCTAACTGCCCTTGCGAGCCATTGTAAGCCTAGCCAGTTATCCCTTGTGAGACTTAAACCCTGCACCTTGTCTTTGTAAGGCAAACACCTTAACCACTAGGCCACCCTCCCAACTAGATCCAAACTGCTGTATCCAGCTATTTTGAAAATATTCTTTCCTGGAGGGATGATATTTTTTTTTTATGCAGAGCATACTAAGGAAGAAGTACCAAAGTCTGTCCAACAAAAAGTGAACTCTGAAACAGAAAGAGATTCTGCTTCTTGTTCTTCTGGTAATAAAGACCACAGAGAGACTGTGGCAGTGAAACCTTTTTGATTGTTTCAACAGAAAATGCTTGAGAGACAGAAAAAACCACAAGAGTTGACTAGAAGAGTTAAGAGTATATTGGAAATGAAGCAGAGACTGGATTTGGGAGATGGAGGTAAACCAGAATAAAAACAACAACTCAGAAACAAATAAATGTGGGTTTACAAAGCATTAATTATATTTGTGAAACATGACAGGACAAGAAAACCTGAAAATACAGGACTTTTGTTTAACTTTGTTAAACTTGCAGGGGGCTCTAAAGCATATGCTCTATTTCATGTCCTTAATGCTTGGAGGAACAGTTTGGAGAGGGGGAAAGGGTGGAGAGTGTTAACTGTAAATAAAACAAAAATGTGTTCTTAACAGTAGTATTTTGTTGTGCATTATAAAATCTGCATGCTATAAAGTAAAGTTTTCACAGTTATTTGCAAGTGTAATGGGGATACTAAAGTAAACAGGTGCCCCTGTTTTTTTACTTCATTTCTCTTTCTCCTTGTTCAGTTTTAAGAAATGTCGGCACTACAATGTAAAAAAAGAAGAAAAGTCTGGTCAAAAGAGTATAATACAAGAAAAAAAGATGTATTTTTTTTTTTAATTCTTGCATAGGGGAATGACTGAATTAAGGCCCTTAGCTTGATTTAGTAACAAGTTTTAAGAGAAAGCAATAAAATAAAAAAAAAAAACACTGAATATAATAAAGCTTTCCTCTAGCATATAAATAAATAAATGCTTGTAGAAGCAAATGTGTATCTTGTTCTCATACCTACATAGAGACAATCTGATAAAGAGCAATAAAAACAGAATTATTTCTTTCAATGGCTAGGGGATAATGTTTTCTGAAAGCATTCAAGTGTTTCCTATTCTGGGAGAGCAATAAAGATAAGACAAAACCGGACAGTACTTAGAAGAAGCACAGGGTGTACCTTGCATCTTAGTATGGATAACGTTCCTTTTAGGTCAACCCAAATCTGTGAGTGGGGCAGTCAGCCTGCAACAATTGTTCCTATTAGGAGGTAAAACTTCAATGTTTCAAAATGTATATAGTTTTGTGTGTTAGTATTAAGTTAATAGGTTTTAGGTGTATTTTGGGGGTGTATGTGTTTTTTGAGGGTTTTCAATAAAGCAAACATTTTGTAAAGTGAAACAGGCTTAGATGGATATGAGAAGAAACAAATGTATAAAAGATCAACCTGCCAAACATTAGTGTGTGCATATAACACAAAAGCTGGAGCTAGATTCTTAACAAAAAAGCTGTTACAAATAAAAGGTGGGACTAATAACTTTTTAACATAATGATGCTTTCTATATTATCTTTAAATGTTGGAAACATAGAAAACAGTCCCCAAAATGTCAGAAATCTTTAAATGTTAATGGTCTCACAGACATATGCAAAAAAAGAAGAGTAGTGAACTATATTTAAAAATGCAGAGTGCAAATAGATATGGTGCATGAGACACACTTGGAAAGAAATGAACATGTGAATATGACAAAACAATGTTCTCAGGATGGTTATTTAGAGGAATACTTGGGACAAAGTAAAAGAGGACTACTTATATTAACTGCAAGAGGAGCTCCAATAGTGATAGAATAGAAAAAAATGTTAATAATGGTAGATTTGTCGTACTAAGGGGCTACTGGCAAGGGAGGAGAATTGCACTGGCATGCATTTATATTCCACTTAAAACTGCTATAATAGAGCTTAAGAACATTTTTGGAGAAATAATCAGTTTTCAGCAGAGAATATTACTTAAACATGGGGCTGGAATTTGAATTACAGCAGTGGAGATTTGTCTGGGGTCCCAGAAGCGAAAATATGACAAAAAGGATATATTTTTGAAGAAATGTATGAAAATATCTGGCGTGTAAGATGTGAATTCAGTAGTAGAAGTTTGCAGTAAATTTACATATATGCCCCAAGACACAAAAAAACCTGGGCTAGGCCAGACAGAACTTACATTTCACTTGAACACGTGCATTTAATTGAAAGTTTTGATACACATCCAATAACTGTTTCAGATCATGCACTAATAATAACTAAAATAAAAATATAGAGTAATGAAATAAAAATGAGACACCGGTGCTTTCCCACATATCTGTTGGAAAGAGAACTTTTTAAGGAATTGGTATTGGAAATTATTTGGGAGTAAATAGAGAAGACATAAATTTCTTCTGACAATATATTTAGGGAGTAGGATAAAATTAAAGTGGAGTTGAAAAATAGAGTGGAAATAAAAGAAAGAGTGATATGTTTAAGAAGTAAGAGGTATTTAGAGGGGCTGACAAATGTTAAAGTATTGCAGAATAGGGGGAACCTCACAGAACAAGAAGAGGAACAATTGCAGAATGTTAAGCAGAAAATAAAGGATATCTTGATAATATGCATGAGTTTAGAAAAAGTGCTGTTAAGCAACTGTTTTTTGATAACTCCAGAGCACAAAAACTCAGGCAACAGAAAGTAAAAGGGTTCTCACCAAGCTTAGGGAGTCTATAACAAGGAGGTAACAAGAGATCATGTAGAAGTACTAGAAATATTTCAGAAATGTTATGAAATTCTGTATAAAGCAGGAAAATATGGAAATCAAGAAAAGGTACAAATGGAAATGTTTATGGAGGAATCGAATATGCCAAGATTAGAGGTTGATGAGGCTCAATTACTAACTGTTAGGATAGCAGGAGATGAGATAAACATGTTGATGTGTAACCAATCTACAGGAAAGTCACCAGGAATAGATGGCATTCCTGTGGAAGTTTGGAAGGAGAGAAAAAAATGATGAAGATCTACAAGGTTTTGTTTAACAGTATTTTAAGAGGAGGAGAAACACCAACATCCTAGAAGAAAGTGCTGGTGGCTGTAATATCTAACGAGGGTAAAGACCCATCAGATCCAGCTTCATATAAGCCCATTTCAATCCTAAACCATAATTATAAAGTGTTTATATCTATAATGGCTAAAAGAATAGCAAAGATGATGCCAAAATTGATAGATATGGATCAATGTAGTTTTGTGGAGGGGAGGCAAACATTTGACAATATTAACAGTATAAAAAACAACAAAAACAGTCCAGGCAGCAACAGGAAAATGGTTGTCGAACAGTCCTTTTAATAAAAATTCACCACATGCGCTTTCACCCTGACTCAAATGCACGGCTTTTTCAAGTACTTCTTGCTGCCTGGACTGTTTTTGTTGTTTTTTATTAGTATTTTAAATACGGTCCATTCCATTTGTTGTGTTTCTTTAATATTAACAGTATACTTATGATCCAGAGGGAAACAGAATGTAAGAAAATACCACTGTTGTTGGTGGGACTTGATGCACAGAAAGCATTTGGCAGTGTAAGCTGGGAGTTTATGAGCAAGGCAATGGAAGCATTTGCAGTCTCTGATAAAATTATAAGGTTGATTAGGAGGATATATGAGAGACTGGAGCTGAAAATTAAAGTGGGTGGGTTCCTCTCTGATAATTTTTAGTTTGAGCAGAGGAACCAAGCAGGGGTGTTCTCTTTCCTCTTTGTTATTTTCACTATATTTAGAACCACTGGCAAAGAGACTCAGAAATTCAAGGATATAATTGGTATAGTAATCAAAAAAGCTGGCTCAATTTGCAGATGATATTATTTCATACCTGATAAAACCAGAAAAGGAAATTTCAGTGTTGTGGAACATTTTGAGGGAGTTTCAAATCTTTTTAGAATACAAAATTAATTAAGCTAAAACAAAGGCAATAGCTGTAAATTATATATATAGATATATATATATATATATATATATATATATATATATATATATATATATATATATATAAAATCACATAAAAACTGGTTCAGCAATTTCCATATTTATGGGGATATAATAAAATGAAGTGCTTAGGGGTATGGATTAAAAAGGATTTTGGTGGAGCAGCTAAGGATAAGTGGGAAGAGACTAAACAAAAGATAATACAAAAATTGAAAAATTCAAAGCTCTGTTATATCAATATGGATAGCAAGATACAAGCAGTTAAAATGTTTTAGTCCCTTTAGTTTTACACACAGGTCAGGCATATTTTTATTAACCAGAGGAGAAGTTGTGGATAGCAATTAATAAAGGGCTGAAAGATTTTATCCAACAGCAAGAGTCAAGTGGGATAAGCTGATTCTTCCAATTGAACAAGGCAGTCTGGGATTATTCAATTTGAATGGGTATTTCAGAGCTACATAGTTAAGGCTTCTAAACATAGCACAAGCAGAAACCTATAATTCAAAGTGGAAAGGGGTGATAATGAAACAGACGGAAACTCAAGAAACAACAAGAGAGTGGGATTTTGTATGCAGATCCTTAAGGAGAATAACAATAACCATACAGAAAATTATATTCATAAATTAGCAGAAAGCATTCTAAGAACTAAGCTAACACAGGAATGGAGAAAGGAGATTCTGCCAGTAGGGATGGCAGCAATATGGGATACAAACAAAATGCAAGAAGGGACTGGAATTTATTGCAGAAAAACTGGCAAAAGAACTCACGTATTGAGAGCAGATAATTAGAGATGGAAAGATAATAGAATGGAAAGAGGCCAAGAATGTATTTGGACTGCAGTCTTTAGATTGCCTGCTGTTAAAAAGGAATAATTAGTACAGCATATCAAATATTGCATGATAAGTATAAGAATCAATCAGAGGAGGTTAGAAAGGATTGGGTAGAGATACTGGATAAGCAATTCACAAAGAAATAATGGGGTGATATATATATATATATATATATATATATATATATATGTCTCCCAAATATGCAACAAAGTCTAGAAGATTTAGGATCTTTGCTTGGAAGTGTTTACATAGTTATTATTTTTATACCCCAAGCAGACGTTAACATTTTTTTCCCTCAGGTAGACAGCAAATGTTGAAGGTGTGAAAAGAAAGAGGCAACTGGGAACATATTGAGTTGGCAGATTTTAAAGATTCCCTGCAGACTGCTCTGTCAGAGATACAGGGAGAGTAATTTTGTGTAACTATGAATATGATTTTTTTGAGCTATGATACAGCTATCCCAGCTAATCTCCACCCTACTCTATGCATCCCCCATACTTACCAACCTTAGACCGACAGACCTACACAAGGTGGATGCTTGTTACAACAAAATTGCTAAATTTGCCACTGGAACCTCCTACCGCAGCCATCATTGTATCTCGCTTAAAGAACTAAACATGCTAGAACTCTCACAACTACTTCATTTTAATCAACTCACCCTCGCTCATAAACTTATTAACCACACCCTTAACATCCCTTACCTTCAAACCCTTCTCCAACCCTATCACCCCACTAGGCCCTAAGATCAAGCAACAAAAATCAACTCACTGTTATCAAACCCAAAAACTCAGCAGGAGAAGCCATATTTTCATGTACCATATCTAAACTTTGGAACAATCTTTCACCCTCTATAACTACTCTACCTTCCAGCAGCCTTTTCAAGACTGCGCTCAAATTCCATTTAAATTTGCACTGGCTTTGTCCTTGTTCTAATCCAGACTAACACTTCTCCCCCACCTAGACTCTTAACCCAACTATACTAGTGCCACTACTAACCACAGTCAGAAATAGCTAGTTGTCTTTACATACTTTAACATCTTGCCTGACAACTTTGTTACTAGTATTATAAACGACAGGAAACTATCTTAACGTTCAACATTTACTGTATATACTGTTGATAATCAATATCTTGTTATTGTATTAAAGCCAACAACCTGTAATGTTTACTATTGCTGCAATTTTGTATCTCTATTTATCATGTGCATGATGTGGAGCTTTTCTCCCCGGGCATCTGCTGAAAAAGGACCTGCGTCCAGTCGGAATTTCCCTGTAAACATATGTAAATAAATAAATAATACAGAATTTGAATTGCCTAGACATAGTAAGGCCTTGCTGAGTCTAACTATGCTGACTGCCAAAAAAGCAATTACTAGAAAATGGAAATCAAAGTCGATTAAACCAACTTTACTAGAAGTAGTGAATATAGTAACAGAGATAAAACAACTGGAATTGGGATCTTTAGAAAAGGATAGGAGCAAATTACATAGGAAAAAATGAGAATTGTAGGAACAATACGTACAGGAGAGGAATGGGGTTTAAAAGAAGGCAAGATTTGAATGAGCTATGTAATGTTTGACTGACAATGACTGAATAGATTATAAGTGATTCATAATGTTTACAACTAAAATTATGTGAATATGCGTTGTGATGTATAATATTTGCAACTAAAATTATGTCAGGATGGTTTGTTTTCATTTATATAAATGTATGATTGCCTATGTCATGTGATAATTTAATAAAGATGTTTCTTGTTTAAAAAAATAAGAAACAAGTATAGGTATCTCAAGTACAGCAGGATACTACAGGAAATTTGTTCCCAAGTATAGTACAATAGCAACTCCCCTTATAAACCTTACCAGGAAAAATAGACCAGATAAAGCTATCTGGATACCATCCTGCGAACAGGTATTTTGAAGGCTGAAGGAGGCTCTTAATGGACCTCCTGTATTAACCAATCCTGATTATAGTCAAAAATTTGTTGTACAGATAGATACCTATGGAGAGGGATGTATTTAACCAGATTTTCCCAGAGGGAGACAAGCACCCCATTATGTACTTAAACCATGGGCTTTAACCCAGGGAGGAGTTTTATGCAGCCATAGAGAAAGAATGCTTGGGTATGATCTGGGCTCTATATAAAATACAACCATACCTGTATAGCATAAAGTTGACTGTGGTTACACAGACCAGAACTATTTAAAACAGTTACATGGAGTACACAGACAGAATGGAAAGCTTCTTAAACAGAGTTTACCCTTGCAGTCTTATAATGTGAGCATCAGAGCAGATGTGGTATTGCTAATAATGGCGCAGATGGGTATTTAAAGAGTATGTGGTAATGTGCCAAAATGCTACACCCTTGTGTCAAGCTTCATTCCTTGAGGGATGCCACCAGAAGACTTACTTGAGGTTAAGCAAAGGAGAAATGTGAAGTCAGAGGTAATGTCAGACTAAAAGAAAAGCAAATATGATAATGCCAGGCTAACTGAAACATGTGCTTCTCTCTCCTCTCATAATTACCTGCAGTGTGTGTTCTCTTAAAAGGAATACAGAATTGTGTTTTCTAACTGTCAAAGGAATGATAATGTTTGTGAACTGTATGAAGCTCCAGAAGTGTTATAAGAATTTTAGGACACAACTGGGATGCAGGATTCAAGGAAAGCAAATGCTGTCATGTTTTGACAAACTTTGATGACTGTTATGCTGAGTAAAAGAACTGTGTTTATAAGAGGTTTCCACAGCAAGAGGATGATGATGAGATGATTATTTGGGGGAGGGTGGAAGAAAACATGCCATATAACAATATGCCATAGCAGTTTTTTGCTGATATGTCATATCTGTTTTGAACCATCTGTGAGTACTAGCTATTTATTCATAGTCAGTACTCTTCTAGTAAGCTAGCCAGGGAACATAGATATCTGGTTCTTATGTATGCATCCTGTGTTTATTGCCTTTTTAAATTTTTTTCTTTGTGTGTGCCAACCTACATATATATTTTACTCTGAATTTGTAGTATTTTATTTAATATATAAAAAGCTAGCATTTATGTATTATAAAATACTTATGCCCTTTTGTCAGAGAAGAAGGTAACCATTTTTATACTGTTGGGTAGTAGTCTGTATGGCACATACCCTCCCATGGTATAAAGATATTAACAGGTTTATTTCACATTTGGCTTGATTTTAGAGCAACCTGTGACTGGAAGTCCCTGACTTACTTCAGACAGATGACAGTACTAACAGGTCAGGAAGAAAGCTGTGGGGAATTGTAGACTTCTGCCAGCCTTCCTTGGGAATTGTGTGTGTGTGTGTGTGTGTGTGTGTGTGTGTGTGTGTGTGTGTGTGTGTGTGTGTGTGTGTGTGTGTGTGTGTAAGTGTAAATAATACTTTGTCTGAAAGGCAGTTACCAAATATAAAGGGATACTGCAAGACATCAGTTAATTGAGAGAGTGGTGACACAGGGCCCTGAGAGTGATGGGCCAAAGACTCAGTTATATGTAAGTGACATGTGTGCAATCCGTTCTGGGTGTGGCCGTTGGAAGCCCATACTCAGAGCAGAACATATTCCCTTCATGCTCTAGGAACCAGGTTGTACCTTTTAAAGTAGATATTGAAACATATTTGTGTGCAGTTTCTTGCTATTACTTCACACTTTGAGGGCAGTGGTACCACTCATCCTTCACACTTGGTTTGTAGTGGAGGGATTCGGTCCCCATCTTTGCCAATCCAGTGTCACAATTGGTGACCCTGGTGCCAGATGCACTTTACAGCACAAATCCAGAAAGTTATCAATGTTTTCCCGTATGGCTTTTAACCAACAAGTCACAATAAGCAGGTTAATGGAGGTAAAAAGAGCCTAGAGACCCACTACACTTCATTTAAAGATAGAGTTCTTACTAATATAGAAATAGTGTGCCTTTC
Source organism: Protopterus annectens (assembly GCF_019279795.1). Lineage (NCBI taxonomy): Eukaryota > Metazoa > Chordata > Ceratodontiformes > Protopteridae > Protopterus > Protopterus annectens. The sequence continues at coordinate 282,595,944 of NC_056742.1, read as the reverse complement.
ATTGATGTAGGCAAGCAACTGTGTCAATTATAAATTGAAGCTTTTTATGTTAGATATAAAACAGAAAAGGCCATAGCTTCCCTGAAAATGCTGTTCCAGAGTCAATAGAAATTGTGCTTCTATTTCACAAAACTGTGTACTGAACTACACTGTAAAATATTTTTTTAGAAAATCAGCAAGCACTAACTGTTTCAAGACAAAGTCTCATAGTTTACAAGAATATCATGCCATAATCCTCTCAAACATTTAGCTATCTGTTATAGACCCAGAATATCTTGATTTGTGGCTATAGCCAGTTGGCATTTCTTATTTTATTCATTTATATCTATGAATCAGGGAAGTGCACTGATCCACACAGACCTTTTTTTCAGACTTGGCTCAAGAACTGGTTAAGTGACTTACTCAGTCATACAGTAGGCAAAAAGATGCTGAGAGAATAAAACCCTTGATGTGAGGATGTAGCTCATTAAGAGCTTTATCCTAAATACTCTTCTTGCAGAATAGTAAACATTAGTATGTTACTGCTGAACTGTTTCAGAACTTAGAAATCTATAGGTTTTAGCATTTTAGGGTAATAAATTGACTTAATTCTTGATAGTAATTCTGTTGCCGTTTTTTCTCAAATCTGTTTAAATGCATTTACATAAGGTTTCAAGTATGTATGCTATAAAAGGAAACATGATTTGCATACAGGCAATTAAAGTAGAAATCATCATCATCATCATCATCATCATTAGAATCATCATTATTTTCGATATGGCATACAAGTTTCACCTCCAGATGTAGATGCTTAGGTTCATAGGTGCATAGGTTGGTACTAGGCTATTGGCCCTAGGGCCTATACAAGCCTAGCCATAACAATTCCCTGGATATTTCTTCCCACAATATTTACTTCCCTGGACCCCTGTCTAGCAGGGCGACTGATGTGATCCCTGGGGTGAATTTCCTATCTCCCATCCAATCGTCAAGGTTCCTTGTGAAGAGGGCCAAGGAGGTGCTCTGCTTGACATGTATGGGCAGTCTATTCCAGAGTATGGGGAGTCTCTGGGTCAGGAACCTATCCCTCCAGCATGTTTTGTTCATTGTGATGACAAGGTTTAGATCCCTGGAGCGTGTGGCTCTGAGGGATTGGGATTTCTTTAAGTGGAGCATGTCCAACAGCTCAGGGTTTGACATGGCCCTGTATGTTAAGCAGAGATCACCTCTGAGTAGACGATATGCCACAGAGTATAGATGGAATTTTTTTAGACGGTCAGCATCTGCTTTAGGCCTGTGATTCTTTTAGTGAGCTATTTCTGCAGCCTTTCCAGCTGTTGCAGATGTCTTGTGAGGTACATACCAAACGAGGCATTGTACTCTATAATGGGTCAAATGAGGGATGAGTACAGTGGGACAATGACCTCCATTTTTCTGGATGAAAAGCCCTTAGTGATGAGGTGTGCCACATAGAAGGATTTCCTGACTGTTGTGGCAATGTGATTATCGAAGATGAGACCACTGTCCACCTGTGTCCCTAAGTCTCTCATCACACTTTCAGCGTTTAGTGTACTGCTGCCTATGTGGTAATTCATGGGTACATGTTTTTTCCCAAAGGGGATAACTATACATTTCTTGGCATTAAGCATGAGCCCATGGCTCTGGCATCAAGCATCTGTTTCTGTAAGACCCTTTTGTAGAATATCCACATCATTTGAGGATTCAATAATGGCTCCCAGTTTGCAGTCATCTGCAAACTTTGTTAGCCAGAGTCCTTTAGTGTTGGCCTGTACTTCAGAGAAGTAGATGCCAAAAAAGAGCCGTCCCAGAACTGAACCCTGAAGTACTCCACTTGTCACTTGTCTAGAGCTGGATTTGGAGTCGGCTACTTTTACAGTCTGGGTTCTGTCAGTAAGCCAGTTGGCAACCCATCGAGTGATGTAGGGATTTATGCCCAGCTTAACAAATGTATCTATGATTCCAGAGGGGGGGATGGTGTCAAAAGCCTTGGCAAGGTCCATATAGACTGTATGGATCACCTTACCCTCGTCCACAGTTCTGGAGACTGATTTGAAGAAGTCAATCAGGTTCTGAAGACAAGATTGGCCCTTCACGAACCCAAACTGGGTGGGGTCCAGTGTTTGAAGGTTGCCAATGTCTTTGTTTATAGGTTCCATGATAATGCATTCCATGCCCTTGCAGATCAGGCTTGTTAGACTGATGGGACGGTAGTTCCCAGGATCCAAAGTGGAACCCCCTTGTGGAGTGGGATAACTGTAGCTGTGCGCCACTCAGTGGGCACGAAGCCTGAGGTGAGGCTATGATTAAACATGACACTTAGGTGAAGTGCCAATTCATTTTGTAGTTCATGTAGTACACAGCCTGGGATGCAGTCTGGTCCCATGGGTGCTGTATTCTTAGCTTTGGAGAGTGTGGTTTCTATCTCTGTGGCCGTGATTACCAGAATTTGGCAATCTTTTGGTATTGAGATGGGCCCTTTAGGGGGTAAGAGGGGGGTGAAGTTTGCACTAAATCTATCTGCCAGTATATTGGCAATATCCTTGGGATCAGTATATTTAATGCCATTCTGTTGTAGCTCAGAGCAGATTTGAGCATTGCCATTTAGATTCTTGACATAGCTATAGAATGCCTTGTGGTTGTCTTTGGAATCTTTGGCAATTTTATTTTCGTAACTAGCTTTGGGGGCTTTTATGAGGGATCTCAGCTTCTTACTGAGGCTGGTAAGAGAGTTTTTTGCATCCTGGAATTTTTCTCTTTTCTGCAACAGTTTCTTCCTTCTGTTATATAGTTTGTTTATGGCAGGAGACCACCAAATTGACTTCCTTTGTTTGGAGGAGAGTGTCTTGGTTCTATTTGGGATGGCACAATTCATGCATGAGTGGATGTGCTTGTACAGTGCCTTAGTGTAGGATTCAGCAGTCGAACTTTCAGCTCCCATCTGCATGGGTGTCATGAAGTTTGTCACTTCTGACTTGAATTGTATGAAGTTGGCTTTGAAGAAGTTTTTTACGGAGGTTTCCATACTGGGGGGTGGGGGTGGGATGTGGATGCCAAGGGTGATTTGCATATGGTCAGATCTGACAAATGACGGGGTGACCACTGGTGTGGAGCATCTACATCCATGTTGGTAATGACCAGGTCTAGGATATTGGAGCCCCTGGTGGGACAATGGATTAGTTGATCTAGGGTGTTGGAATTTATGAATTCCAAGAACCGTTGGGAAAAGGTATTGGTACCCAAGTAGTTTTCCCAGTTAATGGCAGGGTAGTTAAAATCACCCAGTATTAGGGTGTTTGGTTGTATCTTAATATTTTCCAGTATGTTTAGAAAGGTGTAGTGAGAATCATGGGACATATAGGGGGATCTGCAAAAAGCTACAGTTTGGATTGCAGTCTTGCCTATTGTTAGTTGCACTTGGAGAATTTCAGATGCATTGTGTTGGGCAACTAGCCTGGAGGTGTAAATATCCTTGGTGAATATGGACACTCCTCCACCTTTAGTGTTTTGGTCTTGGTTTGATGGCCGAAAAGTGTGGTAAGAGTTGTAGCCTGGTATTGCAGGGGTGCTCTCTGGAGCCATGAACCAGGTCTCAGTTACTGCACAGATATCAATGTTCTCCATTTTTAGGAGTGCCTCGAGAGAGTGCATTTTGAGATTTAGACTTCTAGCACTGAGTAGCATTACCTTCAAATTTTGCATGCTTGTATCTGTTGCGGTGGTGGTTTTGTCCTTTGAACCTTGCCTACAAAAGGCACTATAGGGGTGGCAATAGCTTTAGCCAGTAACCTGAATCCCAGGGGTGACAGATGCAGACCATCTCTGGCAAAGCATTGTGGTTTGTCGATCATATCGTCCCAGGCAGACAGATACTGGATCCCCTTTGAATGACACCAGAAGCTTAGCCAATTGTTGAAGTCAATCATTTTGTCCTTATACTGTGGTATCATTCTGGGCAACGGCAGGATGCTACTCAGGGCTAGGGTCATACCTGCCTGGGCCACATGATCTGAGAGCTCTTCCATGTCTCTTTTCATGTAGTCCAGAAAGGTACATCTCAAATCATTCACTCCAACATGGACAATTTCAGAGTCATATTTGTACTTTTTGTGGAGTGAAATGAGTACATGCATTATGTGGGGGATCCTGGCACCCGACAGGCAGCTGACTATAATTTTCTCCTTGTTCAGCCTGGTGAGTGGGACATCAGTGTGCCTGACTATAGAGTCACCAATGACTAAAGTGTTGGGTACGTTGACTTGCCTTAGGGACGGTTGTTGAGTAGCACGCTGGTGTTGTCAGCTATGTGTCACTTTGGTTGTGACTGTTGCTTGTTTGCATTTCAGCTTCGGAGGTCCTTGTTGCTTGGGCAGGTTAATGTTAAGGGCTTCCGCATATGTGGGTTTAGTGTTGCTATGTGTGGGTGTTGATGGCATGGGTTAGAAGGGCTATGTGCTGCTTGAGGTGTGGTGCAGGTGTTAACTTTCTCCTCTTGACTGTCTAGCACAATCTTGGCTGGAGAGAGCTTTGCTTCCAGTTTGGCTATGTAAGTGCATCTCTCACAGGTTGTAGTGTTGGGTGGTAGGAGGAGAGGGTTGTCTGTGTACATGAGACAATTGCTGCATTGCCCCAGTATGCCCAGATTCACCAGGTGGACAGGAGAAATCACCAGAAGCTGACCCTTAGACATGCCTATTTAGGTGCTTTTCTTGTAAAGTACAAGAGCTGTTTTCCCTTACCTTTGCAAGGCACTTTGCAATTATATGCTGTTTAGTGCCTACAATTAATTTCTCCTTATTAACAAGGAGAGTCGAGTGCTTGTGTCAGTTTAAGTCTTCCTAGTGCCTTCCAGCAGGTTGTACAGCAAGTGCTAGTCACAGAGTCTCAATTTTTGTGCTACTACTGAGAAGCCAGCTAGTTCTAAGGGAAAATTTGAAGAGCACACTTTCTGGCACCTGGAATAGTTTAACTATAGCCCCGCTGTGCTGCACAATGCAAAAAATGCGCAAACACACATGCTTTTAAGCCAGAAAGTTGAAAGGGATAGAAATCAACCCAAAAAGGCTAATACAATTATAATTTCAGAGCTGGAAACCACTCCTCAAGCGCTAGATAGGCATTCACTAAGGTTGCTATATGTGTCCAATTTATCTTCCTGAAGTGACTCCTTACATTTAATTCATTGCTTATAATCCTAGGTTCCATTTACTAGTTAGTGATTATCCATTTTTATTTAGGAAATAAAAAGACATGTATGGCCTGCTCTTTCCTAAGTATTAAATAGGTTTTAAGATAAATGTTATATTATATGTCCAGGCCAGTCTTTATACACAGTGGATGGAATTGTGAAAGGTTACAACCAGCTGCGGGTCTTATTTTACCACTGGTGGTAATCATTTGGGATTCAGTGACAGCCCCACCACAATGCTTTAGCTCGAAGAGGTGCAACATTACAGAGGGCCATCTCTGTGACCTACTGAAAATGCTAATGAGGCATTCTGTGGGAAGGGTCTCTTCTAATTATTCATATGTTCAGTCCCAGAAATGCCTGTGTCAAGGCATTTATGTAGCTGCATACAACAGCTCAGCCAGACGAGTTAATTAACTCAGCTAAAACTTTGCATTCACCCATAACTTTCAAAGGGTGAGATCATGTAAGAGGTAAGTGGCAAGGAGTTTAGCAGAAAGCATGAAAATATACAAGGGGATGAGAGGCCTGTGAGTGTATGAGGGGTGAATGGGTGAGTGAGTCAATGAATGGAATCAGTAAGGCTGTGTGTGTGTGTGTGTGTGTGTGTGTGTGTGTGTGTGTGTGTGTGTGTGTGTGTGTGTGTGTGTGTGTGTGTGTGTGTGTGTATGCATGCACATGAATGGGAGAGCTATCATACATCTAAATTCCTTTACACTAACAAGCAAATCCTTGAATATTGGGAGGGAGAACCTTCTAAGCACCAGAGATATTCTAAATCAATTGAAAATGTAATAGGACAACAATTTTGCAGCACAAATGACATATGGGAAGCAGTGTGGGGGGGAGGTCATGAAACCCTGGGATATTCCCAAAATATTTGTCTCTTGGCAGTAAAAAAGGTTAATAGAACAACAGTCTTGCAGCAAGAAAGACATAATGGTGCTGGTGTGGAAATACTAGCCATCCTGGATATTCATGAAATATTACAGTCACGTCATGCAATTGGGTTTGTAACACAATACATGCACTGGGATTTAAATGGTCAGGGAAAATATTCTAACCCTGTATCGGCACACAAGTCAACTTGCTAGCAATGCAGAGTTGTAGTCCTATGCAATACCACCAGACACTAGGGATACTTTAAATTCTACCTTAAGTCATTTACAAACATTATAGTAAAATCAGGGAAAGTTTCAAATCTTGTACTTTTTGCACAGAAAGCAGCTCCTTAGAAGCTCAGAATTTAGTACTTTATGCCAACTGAGTGGGCTTGGATTATTTGGTATGCTGGTATTTTTAAGAGGTATGATGCTTTTAAACTCAAACATTATTCACTTATTGTTACCATCTATGAGGTACAAGGAGTACAGCAGGAACAAAACCAGGGGTAATTGTGAAAGATGATATTAAGTGTTTGTATTTTTTGGAATTACTTTGATTTATTAACAACTTTTTTTATGGCAGTCTAATTTCTCAAATTCTCTTTACACCTCCCCCATGGAGCACTACAGCTATCAAATGAAAATGAGTACTTCACAAGAGTTTTTGTAAGGGAATGTGTGCTCCTAACCCTCACAATGTCAGAGGTCTGCCTCCACAGTGTTATTCTCTAAACAGATTTATCTGTGTGGTTACATCAACCCAGAAGATGGGAAAAGATGCATACTTCCTATTCTTGGTACATTTAGAAATTGGGGTGTGAATGTCAGAGTCCCCACATCAGGCAACAGAAACACTGCTGCCACCTTTGCAAAAACATAGATTTGGAAAAATGTTTGCCTATAAAATTATGTGTCTGTATCTTACTATGATAGTATAACATTCCAAGATAATGATATATGGATACTGAGCACCGGAAGGCAATGATAGTGTTTCAAATTATAACTTATTTTAGCCAGAAGATTTGTGCTATATGTTTCAAAACTCTGTCTTTCTACCACTTCATCACTTGGCTTTGGGATAGTTTTCTTCCACACTATTCATTCTATCCATTTACACAGAGCAGTCATTTCCACATAGGTATGCTGTACTGAATATTTCAGAGCAAAGTTGATTCCCTGCTCATTTCTTCATGGAGCATACTTGCAGTATCTGACTTTAATTTCTTCAATAAGGTTATTAGCTCCCCAGGATGACAATTACATTTCCCTCAGTCCTTAAGCTAGTAGTTTTATTATAGATGAGTTTAATGTGTAAACACTATGATGAAAAACCAATTACTTCCATCTACATATTCAAGTCTATTATTCTACTCTGCCTTACTTGTTATACATAAATTTAACTGTTGTCATTAACCATGCTTTGATGATGATTAATGTGAAAACAAAAATATGCTACATTAATATTTAGATTTTCTCTACTTCTATTTCCTTTGTTCACAATATTTTTGTATTAATTCTCTCACATCATTTGTTTTTAATTTACATGTTTTACAGGTAATTTATTTATATTTTTATCTGATATTCAGTTTTCTTGGAAGACTAGGTAGAATTTATCATTTTTAGTCCTTATGTGTAAGCTTTTAATTTTCTTGTATTAGTTTCCTAATGTTCACGTAGAATGCTTCAGATGTTCATTTCTAGACAAAAACTAAATTATACCTCACTGTCACATCTCCATTAAATCACTGTTCATATGTCCATTGTTTTTTTTACCAATTGTACAATGCAAATATGAAGCTAAAAGCATGTGTATTAATTTTCCATTAATAAAGCTAAAGCCAGTAAGCCTAATAATTCTGAAGGAAAGATTAGATAATATCAACATAGCATGTGTTTAAACTGAATAATATGCCTTGCACATCAGAGTAATCCACTGAGATTATGACTGTATACCAAGAACAAGCTTGTTTTTAAGCTTAAAAATCTCTCCTTGGGATATTTAATAAGTAATGTAGATGCTCAGTCTTTAGGATCAACCTGTTTACTCAGTTACCTATATCCTAAACATTTGTCTGACTGCCAGACAGTCAAGGAAAAATGTTTTTAATCATAAAAAAAGATAATTAAAAAGGTGCAGCAGTTCCTGACTCTATAAAAAAGTCAAAGTGTTTCTTAGGTATTATACCTGTTGCATTCTTCATTGTAAGCTGCTATCAAATTATCAGTTAATCCACAGCAGAGACAATACAAAAAAGTACATTTCCACTACATCCACATGTGTTATGGTACCGTTTTATGTAACAAAAGCTGGTTGCTCTAAGAAATTTGTAATAATTGTGTTTTGAATGTATTAACATTCCAGAGCTCCATAAGCAATTATGTTTTAACGTTAAAAAACTTTTTTTAATGGCATATGCCCCTTTACTGGTAATTTATTTACTATCAGTCTCAATAAGAAATCCTGACACTCAACTATCTTGGTACACCATTTTTCCTTACTTTAATAGATTTAAACACTTCTTCTGGTAAATTTTCCCATGGATTTACATTATAATACTGTTCCATTGCATTATACTACATAGTCTTCCATATTTCTCTACATTATTAATTTTTATTTTCCATGTTAAAATTTTTCTTGATAATTTTAATTTCTTCATTCATTTATTCTTTTTCTCTTTTTCTTATTCTCATCATTTCCCAGAATTTTTGTACTATTTTTTAAACATTCCCATTATTAAGTTCTCATTCTCTTCCATTACTCACTTGAATACTCTATACAAGTTTAAAGAAGCAGATTAAACAACTGGATTTACTAACCACAGTTCTACTTCATCTTCAGTTATACACAACACACCTCTTTCCACTGGACTTAATCTTGAACCCCATATGAAAGAAAATGCTAGTTGCACAATTTCCTTTTCATATTTTATAAAGATTTGAGATATATGCTATTTCTTCCATTAATACTAAAGTCACCAGATAAAACCTTTGAACGCTAATCTATATGTCCTTCACAGAAGACACATTTCTTTAATTTCTTTTATCAACCCTTCCTATTGCATCATAGTTACATCATTTTCCCCAAATTTCATTCTTATGAAAGAGACATCATTCATTGAAAAATACACACCCTCAATTTTCATCAATTCACCATAATCCTTACTTTTATCTTTATTCAAAGTCATTCCCATTTCCTTAGAACATCCATTCAGGCAAACTAACATTTCCCCCATCCATATTTTATTCTTAACAACTACAACAATATCATCTGTATCTGTCAAAACTAGCAGTGTCACCACCTCCTTCTGTCTCACATATCTAGCATGTTACATTTTATAAGTGACTTCACTCACTGTCGCATTCATCAGCAGTGCAAACAATATTATGCTCATGGGACATTCTTGTCTTATGCACATTTCATGCATATTTTCACTCAGCCACCCATTCATCTAACACTCTCACTTTATTACTCTTGTATGCTAATGTACACACACTCCTAATTCTAATACCTGTTTGATATTTCTCCAAGTTTTGCTAATACCACCTACCATAAATTTCACAGCCTCCCTTTTACTTATTACATCATCAACGATTTCTCTTACAACCAATAACAATTCTTGAAATCCCTTCCCTTTTATGCCATATATATAATTTCTTCCATAAAATCCACCATCCTTCATTCCATTCCCCTCTGTATTATTCTCACAAAAATTATAATCCATGTTATTTAGGGTGATGGGTCTCCAACTTTTATTTCATTTTCTCATCTTTTTTTCAATATAAATTTTAATATCCCACTGCATAACTCTTCATAAGCAAATATTTCATTCAACAATTCATTCATAGCATTTACAAAATACCTCCTTGCCATTCCATTAATTTCTTGTGCATTCCATACCCCAAAACATCTGGGCCTGATACTAAATCAACATTTAGTATCTTAAGCACTACATCCAATTCACTAATAGTAATTTCTTTTTCAAAGTCTTCCATAACTCATTCTGGAAATTTCTTTACTTTGTATTGTCTCTTATTTTCCATCCTTATACTCATACATATTTTCACATGATGTACTACAATACTCAGAATTTGCTCTAGTGTTCTTTTTACTTCCCCTTTACATGTTTCACTTCTCCCATTGTACAAATATCCTACTTTACTGTCTCACCCAAATATGCAAGTACCTCCTCCACTCCCTTGATAATGATATCTCTGCCTAAACATTAATGCCTTATTTTTTTCTGAATTTCTTTCATATTTATCTTTATCCATATCATAATACTCTCCTGTATTATTCTCTAAAAAACTCTAATAAATTTCTGTAAATCTTTACATGCTTCATTAGTTCTTCTTTTCTTATATAATCTTGCCACTGGGAAAAGAAACTTCTTTTTAAATTCATTCCACCAATCAGACCAGTTTTTATAGAAGTTCTTCATGGTTATACGATCATATCATAACTGCAATACTTCCCATTCTCCAACTTTACCCCATATTTCATAGGTTCATAGGTAGGTACTAGGCTATTGGCCCTAGGGCCTATACAAGCCTAGCCAAAAAGGTACCCTGGCTTTCACCACCCAAGAAAATTATTTTCCAGTTGAGGTGAAGTTTTGCAAAGAAAAAAAATATAAACTAAAGTATTTCAATAGACAACTTGCATATTGAAAAACACTAACTGTCTGACTAGATATTTTTAATATGTGTCTGGAAAGATACTGTAATCTTTTTACCCTTCCACAAAGTTCACAGAATGAAACAGGCAAAATCAGCAATAAAAATGAACTCACTGATAAGAGAAAAACAGTCCATGAGCAGCAATAATGTCCGGGCAAACACTGTGAGAAGATATCTGCTGGGCACCCAGGAAGAGGATCGCACTACCTAATTTCTGGGGAAGGGATTTCTCAGTATGGGTCATTACTGAGAGATATGCAGTTAGGACAGCAAAATCCAAGCAGATCCCCCCTCCCCTTCAAAGAGTTTGTGGCACTTTCTTTTCCTTGTCACTTAAATTTTGAATTTAAACAATAGACCTTTTTTGAATAATGTAACAACATACGTAACAATAAAGAACTAGTTCTGCCCTGCTACGTGTGTGTGTGTGTGTGTGTGTGTGTGTGTGTGTGTGTGTGTGTGTGTGTGTGTGTGTGTGTGTGTGTGTGTAAATGGGCACACCTCTGGCTACCCTTTTCCATAAAAAATGTGTCACATGATCTTTTACTGTTCACACTTCACAGTTAACTATATCTTCACAGCAAATTGATCACATATATAGTGCAGTCTTGGCTTTTTGCAACATTTTATATTTTACATATCTGTTCCCTTTCATAGAAAATTGTAATTACAAAGTTAGAAAATGTTGATACGCTTCAGAGCCTTATTGCATTTTTACTTAAAAAATAGTTGTAGCTTTATATACAGTTCTTAACAAATAACATTTTTACTTAAAAAAAGCAATTACTGCAACAGTAATTGTACAGTTCTACCGATTGTATTATATTTACTGCTACTGGATTGTGTTGTACTACAGTGGAGTTTTCTCCCTGGATTTCCAATATTTTAACAGGAACTTGCATTGTACTGTCTCTTGATGCTGTAAAATAATTGTACTAATGTTCGCCATCACTATGTTTTGTTTGTTGTTTGTATTACTGTGGAACTTTTCTCCCCGGGTCTCTGCTGAAAACGAGCCTCTGACCTGTCAGACATACTGGTCAATAAATGCAATAAATAAATAACATTAACAGCTTTTGCATGGAAATCATTTTGTCCTATGCTGTAAGCCCGGGATAAGAAAAGGAGCTAAGAACAGATGATATTTAAGGCATATAAAACATAACCTTCTACAAGGCTATATATCTCACTTAGAGGGGGGACCAATGCTTCAGATTGCATTTAACCAGATGATAATAAAATGGTACGCTTCCAAGGAATTCAGTCAGTGAACTGCTGTACTATTACCATGTCTGGGCATCAGTTATCATGTTTTGATTAACACACAGAAGAAAGTAATTCTCCTTTCCTCACAGTTCCTTCATGCAATTGCTTATATTAAATAACTTCTAGCATTATGAAGCTAGATGGCACACTATACATTCTTCCCGATTGATTTTATTGAAAATTTTAACAACAAAACATTAATATACGATAACAAAAATATTATAAAACAAATATACATATCTAAAAGAACAATAATAAAAAACAAGTAAAATAACTATTTACAATGGTGCCTAGTATAAAACAAAGCTTTTTTAAACAGAAAAAGAAATGTGATGACAGTAGTTGTTATTTAATTATTAAAGTCTGTTTATCCAGCAGTTCTTTGTATTTTAACCATATATTATATGAAGAGGTGATTCTAGATGTTCTTGTCCTGATCACGATAAGTTCAAGATGACAGACTTCAGTTGCCAAGTGTACAAATTCCTTCATAGTAGGAGTCGTCTGATTCTTCCAGTTCTTGGTGATGGCTTTTGTTGTTAATGTTAACATACTCCATAAAAGAGGGTATTCTATTTTTGTGACACAAGTGGGAATAGGTGTATTAAATAAAATAAGAGATTTGGTCAGCATAAATTTATCATTAAAAACAGTCTTTAAAAGTGAATTCTTATTATCTCAATATGTTTTAAGTTTTATACAATCACAAAACACATACTTCCAGTCAGCTTTAACATTTAGTTTACATCTCCATCATCCTATGTCTTTATTATACATCAATTGCCCACTGTATATTCATAGTTCTTTGTTTAGAAATGTTCTTGTTATGTTGTTTTCTGTCTCTGTACATCCCAAAACATGCCATCTTTGTCTACTTTCTTCCATTACTGTTGCTAAAATGTTAAGCTTATGAATACCATTTAGTAACAAATTGGATGGTACCATCTGGGCTATGAGCATAGTATTTTAAGCTGTAAGCTTTGCCAAAAAAAAAAAAAAAAAACAGTAATTTAGTAATGCAATAAAAAATGCAGTAAAGTATTAATTGACAGAACAATATGTAGCCTTTGACAGCTTGTCTGCTTTTGTACAATGTCTTCCCAAACAGGTCTGTCCACCAACAACACCAGTCAGCAAAATAAATCCAGTCCGGTTGAGATAAAAATCCAAATTTATTATAACAAACAGATTCAGGTTTAGCGCTTTCACTCGCGACAACAGCGAGCTTCCTCAGAACAGTCTTGAAATGCAGAATTACGTTATATAATTTTAAGTTGCACTTTTTAAAATAGCGCTTTTTTGGCGCCAAATTCAAATATAAATACTTGTAAGGAACTGATTCCAACTGTTCTGAGGAAGCTCGCTGTTGTCGCGAGTGAAAGCGCTAAACCTGAATCTGTTTGTTATAATAAATTTGGATTTTTATCTCAACCGGACTGGATTTATTTTGCTGACTGGTGTTGTTGGTGGACAGACCTGTTTGGGAAGTCTTTTTTGTTCTTTTTGTGGTTGTCCCGAACGGATCAACATTTATTTTGTACAATGTCTGGGATAATCTTATTTGAAATGTACCCAGGAAAATAAGTTTTCAATGTCCAGTTCAGAATCCAGGCAGTGTTAATTGGATAAATACTTTATACTACAAAAAAGATGCCCTAGTCTCAGAGTACTATAAGAACAAGGGTCTTTAGCATTAGTTTCTGTATCATGCTAGGCTTTGATGATTTATTTTATTTATATTTGTTACCAGGGTTGTGCACTGATGAATATTAACCACTTTCAGGCTCAGACTGGGACTAATTCATAGTACAAACTTTTTTCTCGCTCTTACACTTATGTCATATATGTTGATTTTGTAGCTCCATGTCCAACATTCTGGTGGCTACTCCTTGCTCTACTCCAGCAACATTTTATTATGGATACTTTGCTGATTAGGCACCCTGGAGATTTTTGATAGAATGGGAATTTAATTGAATTTTTAGTTTACATTTCACAGCTTTATTGTATTTTACTAAAACATTTTTGCAAGGTTACAGATAGTCCATAACAATAACACTGCAACTTTCTTACAAACATATGGAACTCCACAACCATGTTTTGTACAAGCCTAAACACTGGCCAAACCTTTGACAGTGCTTGTGCTCTAATCAGATATAAATCACTCTTTATGACCCCATTTACCACCATTATAAAGCACTAATATGCTGACAGCTGTGCCAATTAAAGATGTTATTTCATGGTTAGCACTCCTGGTAAGGTTCATTCTGCCTGAACAAGACCTGATAAATAATATTGTACTCCATTATGTGTAGATAACAACAGAAAAGTGATGCCTGTAATCCTCAGAAGGATGCTGTTGCTACTATCATGTTTAGTGGTAAATAAAGCACTTAATTCATAAGCCCTTCAAGGTAGCTCACCACTTAGTCACTACAAACTCCTATGTCCAACACTCCTTTACAACAAACAGCTGAACTACAGATATAATTGGCTGCAGAGTATGAACAATCTCATATGAACTTTTTGAAATTCCTGGAAATACAAGCCCCAACCCCATTATCTTTTTCTTCTGGTTCTTCACATGTCATTGCAAATTCCTTTTACTTTTAAACTTATCCTGATTCAGTTATTGCCACAGCAGATCTTGAGGAAGTACCCAACCCCCACCCTACAAGACAATTCTTGTTTTTTCCAGGCTTTCATATGTCTTAGCAGAGGCGTAATGCCTCATATAACTTTAAATTAACCATAATTCAGTTGTCAAAAAGGTCTTGACAAGATTAAGACTCCTAAGTAAACAACTGTCCTCATACAGAGACAATTATGCAAACTGGATGAGTCTGGGAGCAAGCTCTTTGTCACTGTTATTACAAAATGGTCAGTATAGAATGCTCATATAATGTGATATCACTTTCATTTGGAAGATAGCTAAAAAGTTTGTGTCATATTGTCTGGATGGGCTTCCAAAACATTCCATAATTAATTACTGTAAATGTTCATTAGACCTCAGAAGATTCTTGCCTTGAATACATATCATCTATCTTTACCAGAACTGCTGCTGTCAGTTATGTTGTTCTACACAGTTATGTATATTGGTTTTTAGCTACATGGGGATATGCAAAATGGATTGAATTAATCCTTCATAGGTCTGCAGTTAACATGCTAAATTAATCATTCAAATGTTTGCAGATTTAACCAAAAGTTCAAGGTCAGAATTGTAGACATTAAGAGACAGGTGATATAATCTGCCAGTAAACTATGCCATATTAACATGAATCCTAATAAACAGCTTCCACCTTACTAATAACAAAAACAAGACCCTCACTAATCTTATGTGTGCATAGCCCAGCAGCAGGTCCTGTACTTTTGAAGCAGCACATGGTCTTCTGTCCAGCTCTCATAAGCCTACAATATATCTTTGACTAACTACTGCGTTAGCTGCAATAGATTCCCATTCTAGAAGAGGTAGTCCTGCAAATATCATTTTTCCTTATTGACTAACAGGTACTGATTAGATTAAATTAGTGGGCCATTCAGCTCCTACAAAAAAGTACATGTACAAGTACAACAAAGGACATGTCACATAACTTTGAATCTCCGTAGTATGTCCCTGCACTCACACTCTCATATCTCACTTTCCAATGAATGCATACTACACTGAATAGATATTATCCTGCCTCACATCAATTCTAACTTTGCTCTCTACCTCCTACCAACATCTTCCTTTGTTACTTAATCAAAGTCCTCCAGTCAGACTTTTTTCTTCATACTCTTGTAAATATATACGTAAGTTGATTATTCAATGTTTATATATATGTGAGGTAGTGCCAGCTGTGCCAGGGTGATTAGGACAGTACATGTGTAACATATGCCAGTATAGCTAGCTGGAGTTTTGTAAAGAATTATATGTCATTTGAATAGCAAACTGATTTGTACAGATGCTTGTGTTAAAAATGTATCAACAGTGGGTCCTGATGGACAGAAAAGAAATATAAATGTATGTCATGCTGTATTTTTGTAACTGATGAAATGTATATATTTTAAAAGAGGATATTGGAAGGGAAGGGGATTAAGGTCAGCCAAGCTAACTTTAAGAAAAAGTGCCTGAAATTAAATAACTTGGTTTAGGCCATAAAGATTGTATCTCACAGACCTGAATGCAGACAGAGATGCAATGTCTGTGAAAATCATGGACTGGGATCCTGCTCTGTTGACCTTTGTGGTGAACTAATTGCTACCCTGGTTTGCCAGACAGTGGCTTGTTAGTTTATGCAGGAAGGGTGGAAGTGTTGGCATTGTTTTTCACAGTTTCCAGATTCTGTAACAAACCTTAGCTAGAGTTCTATGTGTGTATTGTGATACATTAGTGTCAGATTCTGGCTCAGTCTCTAGTGACAGGGTAGTATGTTAACCACACAGTCAGGTGACCAGATGTGATGTCATTCTGTAGCCAGCACTGAAATTGTATTTCAATACTAATGACAGATGTGAGGATAGCACTCTGTTTTGGAACCAGACAAGACACTCATTCACTTTCATCTTGCCTTGCTTTAGAAAATAAATTGGGAACAGTAATTCTTCAGTCAGTTAAAAAATATAGTGAAATTAGCTAAATGTTGTTTTTCTAGATCTGTCTTAGTCTTTCCATCTGTGATTTTTTTTAATATTTCCTGTGATTGAATGTCCGATGTTTATTGCAAACAGATATCCAGTATTTTCATGTTTATTTCATTATTTATTATTAAATATTATTAAATATATCTAAACCTTTCATTGTGTCTGGGCTTTTAGAAAATATTTAACTTTTGAGAGTATTTGCATTTATTTAGTGGCACTATGGCTCTGCGTTCCTGAAAGACTGGCTGCTTGGTTAAACGCTACCACTTGTATAAGTATTAAATTTAATGTGCAATTGTGTACCCTGGTAAGATCCTTAAAGAGGCTGGCTTCATGTGTTCTGGTGGCAGCAAATCTACCTTATAGTCTGGGTGGAGGTGGCAGAGTGGGTAAGCTGTGCCAGCCTTCTTTCACAGGGGTGTGTGTGTGTGTGTGTGTGTGTGTGTGTGTGTGTGTGTGTGTGTGTGTGTGTGTGTGTGTGTGTGTGCGCGTGTGTGTGTGTGTGTGTGTGTGTGTGTGTGTGTGTGTGTGTGTGTGTGTGTGTGTGTGTGTGTGTGAAAATCAAATCTCAAAGACAGTATGTGTGACAGCTACATTGAACAGGGACACTGAGAGCACTGATTTCACAGAGATGGTGGTCGAGGACTTGGCTTAGAACACCCAGCAAAGGACTCAGTTCTATAGTGGTCAGTGGCCTGTCTTGTTTGGGGCCTGGAGAGAAAGCCCAGCCCCAGGACAGACGTATGCATTCTCTGTTTGCTCTTAAGAAAATTGTACTTGGTGCAGAGGACTGCATCTGCAAATACTGTGTGTGACTATTTTTCTCACAGTGAATGTTCCCACCAGTGATAGTAGTAAGGACTGAGGCTCCTTGATCACTGGCCCAGAGGAGGAACATCACAGTATGTATGTATCACTTAGGTTATTGAGTATATTGAGTACTGCAGGTATTTACTATGTTATTGAGTATGCTTCTTACTGTTCATGTAATTCAGGCTGAGTCTGCAATTTTTCTTTCTGTGATCAAGTGCTGTAACCTGGTAAACAAATACGGAAAAATAAACTAATTAATTAATGTACAACCAGCATTTTTTTCAATACTCCCTCTCCGGTGTTGATGTACCTGTCTCAACTACACCGTGTCACAAGAGGATCATATGGAATTCCTGTATTAAGACATTCAAACGATGTAGATCTCAGAAAATACAGTATGTAACAGATGGTTCCTTATACCAAGAAATCTTAATATCTATATATTATTCTGTACCTTAAAAAATGAGAGACGTGTATACTGTATACAATTTAAAATAAAGAGTTAGAAGGTCACATTGAAAAAAAACAATCAGAAAAAAACTAAATGAAAACTCCAGCCAAGCTAGAACTTCCAGTGAGTGACCTCCCAAACCTCATGTAACAGAGGCACATGGGATATATGCAAATGATCCTTATGAACATCAGGTGTTTCAGCTATATGGCAATTCTGATTGCCCATGACTTTTACATTTGAAGTAATTTTAATGGACAATAGCAGGCCAATAAAACAAACTCCACTAGCTATGGATCTGCATATTTCGGCCTTGTTATGAGCTCATCAGCATATGCAAATGATCCTTATGAACATCAGGTGTTTCAGCTATATGGCAATTCTGATTGTCCATGACTTTTACATTTGAAATCATTTTAATGGACAATATCAGGCCAATAAACCAAACTCCACTAGCTATTAATGTGCATATGTCAGCCTTGTTATGACCTCATCAGCGTAGCATAAGCAGAACGTTTGACAAAGCATAAGAAACACAGGGTTGTTATACCCAGCTGATGTCCATTATCATTAGGGTGACTGCAAAATATCCCAAATAACAAATTAAAACAAAGAGTTAGAAGGTCACATTGAAAAAAAAAACAATCAGAAAAAAACTAAATGAAAACTCCAGCCAAGCTAGAACTTCCAAGTAGTGACCTTCCAAACCTAAAAACCAAAACAAGGTGTAGGCACACAAAACCGACCAGTAATGACAAAAAAAGTGCCGAGGACCGCTTGAAAATGTTCACACTATTCCACAAAACCCGTAACTTGAAAAAGTATTGTATTGACAGCAGGATCTCCTCCAGATAGCAGTAAATATCGAACAAAATAGCAGCAAACTTCGAATGGAATGAACGCTCTTTATTACATTTAACAAACTGCGTTTTCGTCACCATAGACTTCTTCAGACAACACAAATACCCCATGAACACGTTTAAATACTCAATAAAAGTAATTAAAAACTGCTGGATTGGTTAAAATTCATTTCAAACACACCTATTAATTCAGTGCTTTGTATAATTCATGAATATTCATGAATTAGTCATAAAGTGCTACATGCATTGTTAAAAACTCCTGTATTAAAAACCAAAGTTGTTTTATAAAACTGCTACTAAATAAATACTTACAACAAATTCATATAATCACTTAAAATTGGATGTAAAAATATGTTATTTATAACCACTTTTGTTGTGAAATATGTATGTATATGTAATTGTATAAATCCTCAGTGTTAGTGTTAGTATGCCATCAAGTGTCCACAATTGGAATTACATTATAGTTTGTTTGCCCTTAGTTTTAAAAGGGGAGTAATAGTTAAAAACTCATTTATACCTGGGCTATTGTTGGAATCCAGAAAAACCTGCCACCATAATTCTCTATTTTCTAATATTTCTTCCCATAATCCTCCCCTACTGTCAGGTTTAACCTGGTCCAACACAAAAAATACAAATTTAGCTCCAGTGCATTCAGTACTGTGTTTGTAAAGTGCATTGGTAGCTTTGGCCCTGGAGATGTCATAAAGATGTTCGTAAATTCTACGTTTCAGACATCTCTCAGTCTTTCCTACATAGAAAGATTGGCAAATTAAACAAGTAGCTAAATACACTACTCCCCTGCTTTCACAATTGTAATGGTCCTTGCTTGTAATTCTTTTTTTCCTACTATCAATGTAAATTTCCGACCTATCTGAAATCTGTGGGCACTGATGACATCTACCGCACTTATATGTCCCTCTTCTCCTATGTGTACCCTCTTTTATCTTATTTCTTTCAAGTATTTTTCCTATGTTGGGTGGATTTTTGAATACTATCTTGGGTCTCATTTTAGTTATCTCATCCATATCCGTTATAGAACTAAATTTATTCCATTCCTTTTTAAAAATATCACATAATTTCCTATTGGAATTGTTATATTCCAACACTAAACTTCTCTTATAGTTCACATGATTACTCTCTTGATTATTACCTTCTAAAGGTGGCTCTGTACCCATGTTGATGTCATTGCCCCTGCCTAATATGGGCTTGAATCTGTCCAACCTTCCATCCTCGACTTCTTTTCTTAATTTGCTTATAAATTCTTCTGGATAACCACGTTCCCTGAACATTTTGTGTAACAAAATACATTCTTCCTGAAAATCTTTATCTTTTGAAGTCATACGGGAACCTCGTACAAATTGTCCTTTAATTATGTTCTTTTTACTATGGTATGGATGGGCACTATTGAAATGTAGATAGGAATTAACGTAAGTTTCCTTTCTATACACCTTACTCTCAAATTTACCCATATATTTATATAATTCAATATCCAGATACTTCAAACTTTCTGTACTAATAGTATAGGTAAATCTCAAGTATGTAGTAGTACTGTGTATGTAATCCATAAAATCCAAAAATTGTGCCTCACTCCCAATCCAAAAAAGGACAATGTCATCCAGAAACCTGTGGTACAATGTCCATAGGTCTTTATACTTGCAATTTATAATGAACTGCTCTTCCCATTTTGACAGTACTATGTTGGCAAACGTGGGGGCACACGCTGCCCCCATAGATACTCCAGTCTTCTGTTTATAAAGTTCCCCCCCAAACATAATGTAATTATATTTTAACACTGTGTCCATAAGAGTCACACAAGCTATTTTGTCGTTGTGACTCATGTGAACATCTTCGAACACAGCTTCTTCAAAAAGACCCATGCCCTCTATATGTGGTATACTACCAAATAGATCTATGACATCTATAGTGATAAATCTGATGTCCTCTCTAAACAGATCCTGATTAATTTCACTGAGGAAGTCCCATGAGTCTTTTAAAATTAAATTCTTATTAATCCATATATGTTTGGTCTTGACATCTATAAACTTGGCTAAAGGAGCTGTTTTCGATCCCTCAGCTGTGACTATAGGTCTAAGGGGAGGATTTGACATATCCTTATGTATCTTTGGTATGCCAAATATAGTGGCCACCCTTGGTTTCTTAACTTCCAAATATTTCAAAGTTGCTTCGTCTATAACTTTTTCTATAATTAAGTCCTGCAAGATAGAATCAATCCTGTGATGTGCTATATTAATTTCATTGTGTGAAGCCTCCATATACTTAGTTTCATCCCTTAAGATAGTATTCATTTTACTATCGTACAATATTTGTTCCATTATAACAACCCCACCCCCCTTATCAGGTTTCATGACCCTTAGAGAGGTGTTTTGACTCAATTCCATTAAAATTTGATTCTCCTCTTTACTTAAATTATGATGGACCCAATATCCTTGGTGTTTGTTTCTCACTAGGTTGACCATATTATTTTCAAAATTCCTGATCTGAGGGTAAAGGGGTGGGTTGTATATGGATTTTCTCTTTAATTTGTTGTCAGTCGTTCTATCTTTTTTGAACCCCATTTTAGAGGCCATTACTTCTAAATTAATCTTCCTAGTGAATAATTTGACATCCAGTATAGTACGTGTAAAATCTCCCTTTCTATTGGGTATATATTTTAATCCTTTACTTAACAACGAAAAATGGTTTGGATTTAATTTTAAAGTACTAAAATTATATATAGTAAAATTATCATAAGTGTGTTTGACTGTATTATTCACTGTTACATCTGCATCATTGGAATGACCCAACAAGTCCAGGGAATCTATTGGAATCTCCCCTGCCTTCTTGCCCCCCCCCACCTCTGAAAATTTCCTCCATATTCATTATAATTTTCCTGTGCATATCCCCTATTGTCTAAGGGAGGGAAATCAACTTCATAATCCGTTGTAAAACCTTCATTTTCTTCATAGAACTTGTGTATATTATTGTTTGATACATTTCTTCTAAAATGTTTCTTAGACCCATTGCGTGTGTTGTAATTAAATTGATTATTGGGCTTTGGATAACTTGTATGGGTTTCATATTCCCTGATATCCCTTTGTAACTTCCCCATTTTTCTCTGTATCACCTCTTCACATTTAAAATCAATATTCCTTCTCATGGCAAAATATTTGTCGTTTTCTTCCTTAATATTGTGAACTAAATCTGTGGTGATGCATAAGTCTAGACTAGCAATTTCTGTCCCTAATTCCTTTTGAATATTAATATTCTCTTCAATTATGAGTTTAATGACTTCCAACCCACAATCATTAAAAACTTTTAATAAACTTTCATGGAAATGAGTCCCTATATGCACATTGTTTGGAAATTTGTAAACTCTTAAGCCTTTAGGGACAATTCCCTTTTCCAGACATTCCTGTAAATATGCATTCTCAATGCTTAGCGTTCTATATTTCATGAGCATTTTATCTAATTTAACCAATTTCATAGAATATGTATCATTGTCGACATTATTTTGATTATTAACACTCTGTTTATTGACATGAAACTGAATGTCCCTTTTAAGCCATTCCTCCGTAGTTTTATTTGAATAAATAACTTTAGGGTTTACAGTACCTTGCAAACTAGCATTGTTGTTTGCATTTCTTTTAGGGATAGCTCCCTTGTCCTTTCCTTGGCAATTGTTTGGTTCATCTCCGTTTGCAGTATCTTGTAACAAAACAGGGGTTTTGAATGGGTTGAATTGGGTCCCATCTAGAAGAACGCCGGCTCCGTTGTCGTCGCCAATAAGCTGCCTCTTCCGCTTCCCCCTGTGAGCGTCGTGCTCCTCAGAATCCTCGGTTGTATCAATATTTCCTTTGCTGCCAATAAAATGAGTGCAAAGAGGAGTTAACAGATCTATTAGTTCTGTTAACTGGCCGATTAGTCTCCGTGTTTGGCCCGATTCCTCCTGCCCTGCTGTACTCATACCTCCGGTTCCGGTGTACAGATAAAGCGGTCCTTCCTGACTCAAACCAAAGAACCAAAACAAGGTGTAGGCACTCAAAACCGACCAGTAATGACAAAAAAAGTGCCGAGGACCGCTTGAAAATGTTCACACTATTCCACAAAACCCGTAACTTAAAAAGGTATTATATTAACAGCAGGATCTCCTCCAGATAGCAGTAAATATTGAACAAAATAGCAGCAAACTTCGAATGGAATGAACGCTCTTTATTACATTTAACAAACTGCGTTTTCGTCACCATAGACTTCTTCAGACAACACAAATACCCCATGAACACGTTTAAATACTCAATAAAAGTAATTAAAAACTGCTGGATTGGTTAAAATTCATTTCAAACACACCTATTAATTCAGTGCTTTGTATAATTCATGAATATTCATGAATTAGTCATAAAGTGCTACATGCATTGTTAAAAACTCCTGTATTAAAAACCAAAGTTGTTTTATAAAACTGCTACTAAATAAATACTTACAACAAATTCATATAATCACTTAAAATTGGATGTAAAAATATGTTATTTATAACCACTTTTGTTGTGAAATATATATGTATATGTAATTGTATAAATCCTCAGTGTTAGTGTTAGTATGCCCTCAAGTGTCCACAATTGGAATTACATTATAGTTTGTTTGCCCTTAGTTTTAAAAGGGGAGTTATAGTTAAAAACTCATTTATACCTGGGCTATTGTTGGAATCCAGAAAAACCTGCCACCATAATTCTCTATTTTCTAATATTTCTTCCCATAATCCTCCCCTACTGTCAGGTTTAACCTGGTCCAACACAAAAAATACAAATTTAGCTCCAGTGCATTCAGTACTGTGTTTGTAAAGTGCATTGGTAGCTTTGGCCCTGGAGATGTCATAAAGATGTTAAGTAAATTCTCGTTTCAGACATCTCTCAGTCTTTCCTACATAGAAAGATTGGCAAATTAAACAAGTAGCTAAATACACTACTCCCTGCTTTCACAATTGTAATGGTCCTTGCTTGTAATTCTTTTTTTCCTACTATCAATGTAAATTTCCGACCTATCTGAAATCTGTGGGCACTGATGACATCTACCGCACTTATATGTCCCTCTTCTCCTATGTGTACCCTCTTTTATCTTATTTCTTTCAAGTATTTTTCCTATGTTAGGTGGATTTTTGAATACTATCTTGGGTCTCATTTTAGTTATCTCATCAATATCCGTTATAGAACTAAATTTATTCCATTCCTTTTTAAAAATATCACATAATTTCCTATTGGAATTGTTGTATTCCAACACTAAACTTCTCTTATAGTTCACATGATTACTCTCTTGATTATTACCTTCTACAGGTGGCTCTGTACCCATGTTGATGTCATTGCCCCTGCCTAATATGGGCTTGAATCTGTCCAACCTTCCATCCTCGACTTCTTTTCTTAATTTGCTTATAAATTCTTCTGGATAACCACGTTCCCTGAACATTTTGTGTAACAAAATACATTCTTCCTGAAAATCTTTATCTTTTGAAGTCATACGGGAACCTCGTACAAATTGTCCTTTAATTATGTTCTTTTTACTATGGTATGGATGGGCACTATTGAAATGTAGATAGGAATTAACGTAAGTTTCCTTTCTATACACCTTACTCTCAAATTTACCCATATATTTATATAATTCAATATCCAGATACTTCAAACTTTCTGTACTAATAGTATAGGTAAATCTCAAGTATGTAGTAGTACTGTGTATGTAATCCATAAAATCCAAAAATTGTGCCTCACTCCCAATCCAAAAAAGGACAATGTCATCCAGAAACCTGTGGTACAATATCCATAGATCTTTATACTTGCAATTTATAATGAACTGCTCTTCCCATTTTGACAGTACTATGTTGGCAAACGTGGGGGCACACGCTGCCCCCATAGATACTCCAGTCTTCTGTTTATAAAGTTCCCCCCTGAACATAATGTAATTATATTTTAACACTGTGTCCATAAGAGTCACACAAGCTATTTTGTCGTTGTGACTCATGTGAACATCTTCGAACACAGCTTCTTCAAAAAGACCCATGCCCTCTATATGTGGTATACTACCAAATAGATCTATGACATCTATAGTGATAAATCTGATGTCCTCTCTAAACAAATCCTGATTAATTTCACTGAGGAAGTCCCATGAGTCTTTTAAAATTAAATTCTTATTAATCCATATATGTTTGGTCTTGACATCTATAAACTTGGCTAAAGGAGCTGTTTTCGATCCCTCAGCTGTGACTATAGGTCTAAGGGGAGGGTTTGACATATCCTTATGTATCTTTGGTATGCCAAATATAGTGGCCACCCTTGGTTTCTTAACTTCCAAATATTTCAAAGTTGCTTCATCTATAACTTTTTCTATAATTAAGTCCTGCAAGATAGAATCAATCCTGTGATGTGCTATATTAATTTCATTGTGTGAAGCCTCCATATACTTAGTTTCATCCCTTAAGATAGTGTTCATTTTACTATCGTACAATATTTGTTCCATTATAACAACCCCACCCCCCTTATCAGGTTTCATGACCCTTAGAGAGGTGTTTTGACTCAATTCCATTAAAATTTGATTCTCCTCTTTACTTAAATTATGATGGACCCAATATCCTTGGTGTTTGTTTCTCACTAGGTTGACCATATTATTTTCAAAATTCCTGATCTGAGGGTAAAGGGGTGGGTTGTATATGGATTTTCTCTTTAGTTTGTTGTCAGTCATTCTATCTTTTTTGAACCCCATTTTAGAGGCCATTACTTCTAAATTAATCTTCCTAGTGAATAATTTGACATCCAGTATAGTACGTGTAAAATCTCCCTTTCTATTGGGTATATATTTTAATCCTTTACTTAACAACGAAAAATGGTTTGGATTTAATTTTAAGGTACTAAAATTATATATAGTAAAATTATCATAAGTGTGTTTGACTGTATTATTCACTGTTACATCTGCATCATTGGAATGACCCAACAAGTCCAGGGAATCTATTGGAATCTCCCCTGCCTTCTTGCCCCCCCCCACCTCTGAAAATTTCCTCCATATTCATTATAATTTTCCTGTGCATATCCCCTATTGTCTAAGGGAGGGAAATCAACTTCATAATCCGTTGTAAAACCTTCATTTTCTTCATAGAACTTGTGTATATTATTGTTTGATACATTTCTTCTAAAATGTTTCTTAGACCCATTGCGTGTGTTGTAATTAAATTGATTATTGGGCTTTGGATAACTTGTATGGGTTTCGTATTCCCTGGTATCCCTTTGTAACTTCCCCATTTTTCTCTGTATCACCTCTTCACATTTAAAATCAATATTCCTTCTCATAGCAAAATATTTGTCATTTTCTTCCTTAATATTATGAACTAAATCAGTGGTGATGCATAAGTCTAGACTAGCAATTTCTGTCCCTAATTCCTTTTGAATATTATTATTCTGTTGAATTAGGAGGTTAATGACTTCCAACCCACAATCATTAAAAACTTTTAATAAACTTTCATGGAAATGAGTCCCTATATGCACATTGTTTGGAAATTTGTAAACTCTTAAGCCTTTAGGGACAATTCCCTTTTCCAGACATTCCTGTAAATATGCATTCTCAATGCTTAGCGTTCTATATTTCATGAGCATTTTATCTAATTTAACCAATTTCATAGAATATGTATCATTGTCGACATTATTTTGATTATTAACACTCTGTTTATTGACATGAAACTGAATGTCCCTTTTAAGCCATTCCTCCGTAGTTTTATTTGAATAAATAACTTTAGGGTTTACAGTACCTTGCAAACTAGCATTGTTGTTTGCATTTCTTTTAGGGATAGCTCCCTTGTCCTTTCCTTGGCAATTGTTTGGTTCATCTCCGTTTGCAGTATCTTGTAACAAAACAGGGGTTTTGAATGGGTTGAATTGGGTCCCATCTAGAAGAACGCCGGCTCCGTTGTCGTCGCCAATAAGCTGCCTCTTCCGCTTCCCCCTGTGAGCGTCGTGCTCCTCAGAATCCTCGGTTGTATCAATATTTCCTTTGCTGCCAATAAAATGAGTACAAAGAGGAGTTAACAGATCTATTAGTTCTGTTAACTGGCCGATTAGTCTCCGTGTTTGGCCCGATTCCTCCTGCCCTGCTGTACTCATACCTCCGGTTCCGGTGTACAGATAAAGCGGTCCTTCCTGACTCAAACCAAAAAACCAAAACAAGGTGTAGGCACTCAAAACCGACCAGTAATGACAAAAAAAGTGCCGAGGACCCGGCGAAAATGTTCACACTATTCCACAAAACCCGTAACTTGAAAAAGTATTGTATTGACAGCAGGATCTCCTCCAGATAGCAGTAAATATCGAACAAAATAGCAGAAAACTTCGAAAGGAATGAACGCTCTTTATTACATTAAACAAACTGCGTTTTCGTCACCATAGACTTCTTCAGACAACACAAATACCCCATGAACACATTTAAATACTCAATAAAAATAATTAAAAACTGCTGGATTGGTTAAAATTCATTTCAAACACACCTATTAATTCAGTGCTTTGTATGATTCATGAATATTCATGAATTAATCATAAAGTGCTACATGCATTGTTAAAAACTCCTGTATTAAAAACCAAAGTTGTTTTATAAAACTGCTACTAAATAAATACTTACAACAAATTCATATAATCACTTAAAATTGGATGTAAAAATATGTTATTTATAACCACTTTTGTTGTGAAGTATGTATGTATATGTAATTGTATAAATCCTCAGTGTTAGTGTTAGTATGCCATCAAGTGTCCACAATTGGAATTACATTATAGTTTGTTTGCCCTTAGTTTTTAATTTTAACCAATTCAGCAGTTTTTAATTATTTTTATTGAGTATTTAAATGTGTTCATGGGGTATTTGTGTTGTCTGAAGAAGTCTATGGTGACGAAAACGCAGTTTGTTTAATGTAATAAAGAGCGTTCATTCCTTTGGGTTTTCTGCTATTTTGTTCGATATTTACTGCCTCTGGAGGAGATCCTGCTGTCAATACAATACTTTTCAAATTCTGAACTGTAATGAACATTTTCAAGCGGTCCTCGGCACTTTTTTTGACCTTCCAAACCTCCTGTAACAGGGGCACATGGGATATATGCAAATGAAGAAACAAACCTGGAGGCTCTACTGATAAAATGATATGGTTTCACTTTACAATCCCGAAATACTGAAGTACTGAAATTCAGTATCCCGGGACTGTAAAGCCGAAAATTGAAAAACCCAAAACCCCAAAAGAGTGAAATTCAAATTACATTGATTTTAAAAAAAAAAAAAAAATACCCACCCCTACCACTACACAAATAC